>NC_092344.1:84149072-84287318 GCF_963676685.1 Mytilus edulis | reverse complement strand
AAACACATCACACGGTATAGCTGACTTATATAAACCCTGAAACCAAATTTAAGATATCCTTGTATTTTTGTTTCTGAGAAAAATGTGATGAAAATTTTCAACTTGGCTATTATGTGAAAAATCATACAAGTGTTTGGTAAACAGGAAGTTGTTGAGTAATGAATCTGAAAACGTATCACACGGTATAGCTGATCAAATTTCAGAAATCCTTGTATTGTAGTTCCTGAGAAAAATGTGACGAAAAATATTCATGAAATGGAGGGACTGACAGAAGGATGGACAGACAGAGGTAAAACAGTATACCCCCCCCCCCTTTTTTTTTTTAAAGCAGGGGTGTAACAAATGAATAATTACCACTGTTGCACTCATGTCAAACACTCAAGTAAAAGTTTGGGGATAAATCTGAAGAACATAAATCTTTCAGAAACATAATAAACACTGAAATCACAGCTAGTAAAAAGATGTACCAATCAAAGGTCACTGAGTTCAAAAGACATTTTTTTAAATACCACCGCTGGGTTTTAACTTACAAAATCAATGTTGACAGGCTAGTTATTGCTGTAGAATAACTACTAAAACCATTAAGCCACCTGGAGGCCAGTTTCATGTTAATTTGATTCTTGGTCAATTGTTTCAATTTGTCTATGAAGCAAAAACTTCGGGATACTTTTGTGAAAGACTCATTTGTCTGAGTTGAAATGATCATACAGATGTAAAATTGAAAAAAAAAAGAAAAGCAACTCTTTAAAACCCACAAATGTAATGCAAACAAGCCTTGAAAAGGCAAAGCAGAAGATAAATAACAAGGCTCCAATCTTAACCTTCTAAATAAATATCTAGCTGCTATTATTGTTTTCTGGAGAGAATGACAGGTCCTTTTAAATGAATGATTTTTTTTCCAATTTCAGATTGTTTAAAGAGAGCTGTGGTGTAGTGGTTAGTGCATCGGACTACTAACACAAAGGTTCCTGGTTCGATTCCCGTTCGGGATGAAAATTTCAGGGACTGATTTTCGGCTCTCCTTTGACACCATTTGCGAGTATGGTCTTGAGGAAACAATGATAGTCCTTCGGAAGGGGACGATAAATGGCTGACCCGTGTTAAGAGAGAGACATATCTCTTGCACGTTAAAGACACCCTTGTAGATTTTGAAAAAGTGTAGGCTAATGCCGCTACAAGGCATTCACTCACTCAAAGTGGATAGGGATCAATATAAGTTGCAAAACTTGGTTTCCAATCCACTATAAATAAATATGTTTAAACTAATTGTAGTTGGAATTAAATTGTGGATCTACAATTGCAAGCACCCATCCATTTTTATTATATGTATTTGTTACTATCATGTACATGTCTATACTAAAATAAAAAGACCTCCTCTTTTAGTGAGTTTGTAAATTACAAGATAAACCACTAGTGTGTTCACTTTCCTAGAAAGAAGGCAATTTGATATGGCAAGGATTGGTTGATTATTTTGTGTTTAACACCACTTTCAACACTAATGGGCTATTTTGTGGTGTTCAGCTTTATTGGTGGAGGAAGCCTGAGTAGCAAGCTTAAGTAAATTGGTTAACATATTTTATTTTATGCTGTAAGTCTTTCAAATGTTAAAAAGTGAAAGAGTGTCCTGCAGACACAAGAATGATTCAAATAAAACTGGAGCCTCATGATAAAGTGTTGAAAGATACACCAAACATGTTATATTAGTGACTTCATAACGTTTCCTACATTTTCTGTTTCTAGCTGCCTGATGGTCTCCTTTATGTCATTTAGATTGGAGACTTTGGTGTCCATTGTTGAAGGTCCTACTCCACTTTGTTGTTGTAACTCTAATATCCTGGCCCTGTACTGGGTTATCAAGTTCTGCAAAGACAAAATTCAAAAGGTCAGCTCAACTTTTTTTTTATTTATTAAGGTAAAATTAAAGCAAACATCTATATACTGTAAATTCAGAAATTATTGTGTGCATTTATTATTGCGATTTTGTCATATTAGACTTAAATGCGATTTTAATTTTACGATTTTGAGAAAAGTCCTGTTTAATTCATACAAATTATTCAAAATGTGAGTTTAAATTATTGCGATTACAACTCTGTCGCATATTTCGCAATGATTAAAACATCGCAATAATTTCTGAATTTACATTATTCAAAGTCTTCTAGAAGAAGATATAATCAAATGTCAATTTACTTTAAGACATATTTGACTGATCTCTATTTCAACAAGATTAACATGGCAGTTGTAACTAATAGAGCAGTTACTGCTTACCCTTCCAAAGCATTGGCCTTGCAGTCATAAAAATTTTGAGCAGAATAATCATACTCAGATCCAGAACTCAACCAATCAAATTATTGGATTTGGTGTATCAAGCACAAATTTTGTAAACTGAGTACAGATTAAAGTTTTATGACCGATGGCCCTGGAGTTTGCCAAATGTTTTTGGTGTAGTGTGTAGTTCCACCATTAGGACTGTACTCATATAATATCATTAATCTATCTCAAAAACTTTCAAGAACAACATTTGGACAGACATATAAAAAAAATACTGCTTAATTTATTCATATAAAAATGACAAATCAGTAACTTCAGATGTAATACCACCAAATCATGGTACGTCACATCCGGTTGTATACGAAAATCGGTAAAAAAAAAATTCCATGAATTTGACAGTGGTAGGTAATTAATTTTACATTTTATTGCAGTAAAACATTTTCTGTGTCATAAACATATGGCTTGGGTATTTCAGAGCACCCTTATTTTTTTATCTGGGGTGTCTATAGAATATTTTGGAAACTTGAGATTACATGGTTACTAAATCTTGTACACAGGTTAAATAAGGGAAGAAATTTGATTGGTTAACTTCCAGTGATGGTTATTTTCTTATATGCAATGAAATGTCATGTGAAATTTTTTCTATAGTACTGGACAGGATAAAACTTTACTCATGCCAAGTATTTCTTTATTTGAAACAAAGATAAATTCTGCACATTTTTTTGAAAAGTGCAAATTTAACAAAGACTAATAGGGGAAAATCATTGGTGGTATTACACCTTCACACAAATTATCAAATTAAACACAATTTATACTTCTAATTCAACCTAAAATTTACCTGTGCATATAAATCATTTACAATTGGAAAGTTCTTAACTTGTCCAACTCTAGTTGCAAATGTGAGTATTGGAGACAAAGTATTTGGATCTGATTGAGGTTTCAGACACAACAAAGCTGTAGTTTTACAATTTCCACCTAATTCTTCCTTCAGCAAATGGGTCAACTTGGAATCTCTGGAAATATAAGGTGAACAAAATTTAAATACTATTTGGCTTTTCACAAGACAAATATTTGACCAATTTTATAAAGTATTCATATCACTGTGTTTAAGTTCTTTTCATCATGTTTTTTTCTTTTCAATATTGATGTATTACACAGGTGGTATTTGTTTTAGGTGCAATGCTTTGGATCTTGGTTCCTACTCTGCAATCAATTTCCTATATGTAGCAATTTATCTTGTGTAAATTATTAGAGGAATTTTAGTTGATGACAATATGTGTACCTATTAGATAGTCTAAGTTAATTTCACTCTGTGCACATTTTTGATTCTGCATACAATTTCCCACAGCCCAACTTATATTTTTCTCAGATAATATAGTATAGTAACTAGTACAGGGCTAATCATACTTCATGCAATCAGATCCCGCCAATTTAAAATTTGATCTGGTAATAAAGCTTAGAATGCTTGGGGTGACTTTATTTCAGAACTAAAGTACCAGAGCTCTATCAAAGCATTTTTGGTTTCACTATCTGATATTTCATCCAGCAGATGTTCATAAAAAAATTAGAATGGAATCTTTATTCAAGCCTTTTTGTAAATTATTAGAGGAATTTTAGTTGATGACAATATGTGTACCTATTATATAGTCTAAGTTAATTTCACTCTGTGCACATTTTTAAATTCAATTGACTTATTGATGTATAGTTACCATTTTCATTTATTCTCATGCTCATCCCATTTAACCATTATTATAAAACTCTATTTAGGGATGCTGTTTATAAGAGATAACAAAAATATGTGTATGTAGGACACCATGCCCTGTGAGACTGTTAGGTTTCCATGTAGCGAACTGTGAGTCTTGCTCAAAACCCAGAGAATGGAAATGGGGAATATGTCAAGGAGACAACAACCAAACCAAAGAGCAGACAACAGCCAAAGGCCACAAATGGGTCTTCAAAGCAGAGAGAAAATCAAGCACCTTGGAATTTGGAAAGCTCTTAGATGTTCTCACTTCATGAACCTGTGATTATCATAGAATGAATTAACTGTTATTATACAACCCAAACTTACCTATAACTGATGACTCTATCTGGAAATGGGTTGCTGGCTAAGGAGGTTATGACAGAATTGAATGCTATAAGTCCTTTACTTAAAGTGGAAGTCTCTCTCTGCCTAAGGTATGATGGATTATCAGATAACTTCTCTAGCCCAGGGATTTCTACTATAGTAAACCGAGACTTGCTGCTGTTCCTATCATTTCCAACTTCCTACAACATATAACACATTTATTTTAATAAGTTATTACTAAAATTCTATTCAATTTTCATTTAAATCCTGCAATTTGTTACTGTTTTAAGTAAACAGCTAAAAGTAATTTATTCACAAATTTATATGGAAATCTTGCTAAAGAAAACAAAAAAGAATTAAAAAATCATTAAATATCTAATGATTATTTTCATAATGATTTTTTTTAAAGAAGAAACTTTTTATTCTAATGAGATATAAAATTTGTGGAATTTTGGAATCATGACCATGCTGTGAGCCTGTGAATTTTTCAGTGATCACATATTTCTGTAGATATATCTATTAAATCATAAGTAAAATGTAAAAGAGAAAAATACCAATATTTTTTTTCTTAAGTTTTCATTAAGAAAGTGTTCAAATAATAAGGAGAATAAAACAACGATAAACATGTGTATTATTCTCACTTTCAAACACCAAGAAAATAGTATATGAAAGATGTGACACATTCTGTAATCATCACCATATGAAATATTTTCCATGTCTTCCAAGTGTCTCATGAAATATTTTCCATGTCTTCAAGTGTCTTTAAGTAATTGATTTAATTTTTGTAAATTAATACATAAGTGTTGGAAAATATGATGTAGCTAACATTTCAACAATAATAAAATAAAAAACTATAAACATTAACGAATATAAACTAAAATTACCTCAAAATCATGACCATCTTCTGTTATAATATCCTACCACAAACACATTGAAAAGAGTTTATGAAGAATTCATAAAAATTATCCAGTGTATTGAAATGTTAAAGTCAAATCTTTTATCAATTGAAATTAAACCGAATTATTTATTGAATGATTCTATCTACTATGAAACACACAATTAAAAACAACATTATATAAATCACAAAAGGTCAAAATTTTCAGTTTAAGGACTAAAATATTATCATTACCTTTTATTTAACAGGTAAAAATCACCAAAAGGCTATGATAGATTGTAAACAAAGTTTGATTCGGACAGACAGTATCAATGTATAAGATAAGGTGTAATATTTACCGATAGAATATTTATGTAACTCAGGTGAACAAGGTGGACTTTTATTAAAAGAATTTCTTTGATAAAGAGAAAATTGAATGATGATGAATAACAAAGAGATTTCAAAGGGTTTCTTTAGTTGTATTCATTCTGTACAGTTTACTTTCCCTACATTTGAATAAGCATGCATGTTTAAATAACATCCATTTCTAAGTGAAAACCAATGATGTGTAAAAGCATTCAATATCACTAGTCAATACCAATAGAAATATATACTAAATAAATTTTATTGATTTTTCATGCTGCATGTATATAGAAATACAAACACAAAGTTTCTAAAAGAGATAAGTAACAAGTATTTAGATATTGAATGTTATCTAAATCTAGTATACTGACTGGGTTGACATTTCAACTTTGTTTTGATTTTTAATATTCAGAAATTTTTTAATTGATAAAAACATATTTATAAAAGGATAAACAAATAACCCCTATTTTTAAATTGATTAAAACAAATTTATAATAAGCTAAAAAATACTGACCTAAATAAAAGATAAGAATTAACCCAAAAATCAAAACCCCCACTCGAACGACCACCCCACCTTTAGATTCATTCCTATGTATTCATGGATGTTTTACATTTCGTATCACAATATTTCAAATAAAGACTTTTCTGATTAGAAGAATTAAACTACTGTAAGAAATTTGAATGTGAGTGATCTCACAAAAGGACACCTGTATCACATTACAATTAATATAAGTTTAGTGAAGAAAATAAATTTGATTATCTCCCTTTCAACATGTATGCCTAAATAAAACAAGAACAACCGAAACCCAAGGGCACATCAAAATGTCTAAATATCTAATTTAAACTTTAAAGGTTTAATCTGGAACATATATGTCCCTGGTTTAACAAGTGAAACTGCTAGCTACTGCTCACTGATGATACAAGTGTTAGGTAAACAGGAAGTTGTCGAGTGATGAATCTGAAAACGCATCACACAGTATTGCAGACTTATATAAACCCTGAAACAAAATTTCAGAAATCCTTGTATTGTAGTTCCGGAGAAAAATGGGATTAAAAATATTCATGGGTCGGACGGACTGACGGATAGACTGACTGACAGACAGAGGTAAAATATTGTACCATTCCCTAAAAAAAGACCTTGTGACGAATTTAAAAGCGACCTTGAGACCTGAGAGGGTACCCTGTGGGAGCCTCATACCAATTTTTCTAAATAACATTGACTTTTTATTACTTATAATTCCCTTTAAACAGACCTTATTACAAACTTTAGCAAGTATTAAACTATGCAAATGTTTCAAAGTCAAAGAACCAAGAACCATGACTGAGGAGTTGGATCAGATTATTTCCATGGAAATGTGGTGTGCAAATGCTTATGCAACTGCATACCAAATATCATTGACTTACCAATACTCCAATAGTAATTCATCTAAATTTGACTTAGTCACAAAGTTATACATTATTGATCTTGCAGCATCTGTCATGAAAGTGAGACAAAAACTACATGATCTTTTGGTCAAATATTGGGCTATGGTTTTTAATACACAACAATTACACAAAACATAAGAACATTATCTTACAAAACTAATAATGTTCATTTTATATATTATATCCTTGAATATTTTAATTTGTGGTTCCCCTGTACCCATGAAGTCCATGAAAAATGGTATCAAACAAATATTAATGAATCCACAGTATATAGATTAAAGTGACAGCAGTAAAAAAAAACTTATTTCCTCAATACCTTGAATTCTAAATGACATAACACTTACCATAGAGAGGTCTATGTAAATAATGGTAGCAGAATTAGCTGATGCAGGTCCAAAGTCATTCATTTCCTGAGTCCTACGAGACATACCCTGACGGTACTTAGCATTGCCATCATTGGAATCCCTTAGTGGCACTTCACTTCCATTCTGTAACAGCAACAATTTATATAGTTATCTCTTTTTAAACAATAATTTTTAAAACATGGTTTTAATATTTTAATACAAATTTTTATTAAGAATATAAATAACTACATATACATCAAATTCTTTTTGTCAGTTTTTCAGCATAGATTAAACTTAAGAACATGCTTCAAACATTAAAATAAGACAAAAAGAAAAATTGTTAAATATTATTTTCATTTAAATCCATTTAGTAGTAAAGGAATGCATTAACAAATTAGAGTTATCTACCTTGACATACACTCCTCTATTTGCTGATTCTGCAAGATCACAATAAGAAGCACCTCCACCAGGAACTTGTAATAAATCCTTTACAAGTTCATTATAGACCTCATACATCTGTAGGGTAACAGTAGGATTCTGTCGTCTCACTCTGGTGTCCATCATATACTGATCTAAAAAACATACATACATTTTTTTGTACACAAGCTCCTGCATAAAAATGAAATACTTTCCACTGGACATTAAGCAAGCAGGAGTTAATCAATAGCTACATGTATATGCAGAACTTTGTAAAATAAGAGAAAACGAAAAAAAATTCAACATGTATATTATAATTCACCTATGAACTTGATTCATAATTCTAAAACTAAACTGTGACAAGTTATTGTCTGAAAAAACCTAAATGAACCAATTTCCATTTGGATAGGTAATTGGACATTAACTGTTTTAATTCAACCATTATTTTTGTACCTGACACCTGTCATGTTTAACTTCATTGTAACTATGTACATGGGGTAATACCCTATAGTTTGGAGGAGAGGTAAGTGTGATCTATATCTAAGTGTGACCTTGACTTACCATCCTGAAGTTTGGAGAAGAGGTAGTCCAAGACCATAGGTACAATGCCAGTCTTTGATGATCCTTCTCCTGTTAGAGTGTAGGATTTCCCTGATTCTGTCTCTCCTATCACCAGCAGACAAACATTAAATCTTGACATATGCATGTGAAGTAATGAGTCTTCAATAGTATTCTTAAAAATACCATAATTATCTGTGTCCTTTCTATGAAGTGTAGCAAAACTGAAAAAGGACATTTTAATATTGATCTTATGGTGCTATTTGGAAGTATTTTATTAATAAAAAAGAATGCTATGATATTCAGTACAAATCATAAATGTACATGTACGTCAAAAGATGTACAGTAAACCATTCTTTTTGTAAAACTGTTGAGTCATACAGCCAATTCCCAATCCAAAGGACTAGCTATAGCTAGTTGGTTCTGATTTCAAAGTTAAGAAATGTTCCTTCAAACTATGATAATTTACAGTTAAATATAAATGCAAATCAAATACCCATAACAGAGCTACATTTGTAAGTGTGAGATTAATATCTTTGAATAAAGAGTCTTCTTGATATTTTAACTTTATAAAACGGTTAAAATAATATCTTTGAATGAAAAAACTCACTTTATAAATGGTCCTTTACTTTGTGCGGCTACCCTGTGGCCTTCAATAACAAGGTTTTCAGGTCCTTCAGCTCTTATAGGTGGCCTAATGCGACCAATTACTTCCACATTCATCTTTACTTTTATTATCCTAAAAAAGTTCAAAATTAGAGAAGCTGAAGGCGGTTGAGAAAACAAAATCTAACATAAAACAGGGAAAATAAATGTCATCTATATCTAAATAAAACAGGAGAATATAAAATGTAAGAATAGAGATGTGAAAGCCCTGGTATTCATTTTTTTATAGAGGCAGTCATCAACAATGTTACAAACCAAGGCATTTAGCAGTCAAAAACTGATACACTCCAATAGATTTTTTTTAGCTGTATACACACATTCATGATACAGTACCAAAATGTATGTACCAGGCAGTATAACCTGCTAAAAAAGTTACTAATGTTTTGAAACAGCTTGTTATTCCACTAGAAAATAAACAGAATGGCATGAAGATTATACCATTGGTTTTCCTGTTTGAATGGTTTTACACTAGTAATTTTTTGGGGCCCTTTATAGCTTTCTGTTTGGTGTGAGCCAAAGCTCTGTGTTGAAGGCCAAACCTTGACCTATAAGGCTATAATGGTTAACTTTCATAAATTGTTACTTGGATGGAGAGTGGTCTCTTTAGCACTCATACTACATGTACATCTTCCTATATCTATGAACATTAAATGCACAATTTTATAATGTGTACTGTAGCAATTTATAATGGCAGTGTCTGCGCGTACCCGCATGTGGGTACGAATAGTCAAATTTGAAATATACTAAAGTAGGCATATCCATTGTCAGAGGCGGATTTAGGGGGGGGGGGAAGGGGCCAGGGCCCCCCTTTTTTTGAAAAAATTTGGTTGCTTATATAGGGAATCACTGAAGTGTGACTAGAGCGGGCCCCCACTTATGAAAATTTCTGGATCGGCCAGTGTTTGTATCAAGAACGGATCAGAACAGAAAAACTAGAAGTATTCGACATAAAAAAAAAGCTTGACCTGAGACTACTATAACACAATGTAGTCTCAGTCTTGACTAATGAATGAAACGTGGCAAATTCGATTTAAAACTACACTTTATAAAAACAAATACCTTGTATTAGGCCTTTTTCCTATCAAAGGAGTAGGGGCGATAAGGCCCTTATTTGGCCCAAAAATTACTGCAAATTTAAAAGGTATCATACATATTCTTAAATAACTGAAAACTTGACTAAGGTATAAGGTACTAAGAAAAACAAAACAAATTTGACATCGAAAAAGTTACCATGGCAACAAGTCATGACTTAATTTGCATATTATGTTAAATTTCGTGATTTTCCTTGTTTTTTCATCAAATTTTAAGTATATTTTAGATTGAAAAGTATGTGCGCACCCAAGAAACAACTTTATATTTGGTGAGATTATGCCAATAGTTATCATAAAGCTTCTGTTAAATTATGTTGTTGTTTCTTTGCTGCGCAGGATGTTTCCATAACAGAAATGAAGATTGAAAACTGCATAAATTCTGTATTTTTTCATCGTATTTGTGAAAACAGTACATATTGTGACGTAACTGTGACGTCATCAAATAAAAATCTTTATGTTTTCATTTATATTTCTTCACCCGATGCATTTGTAAACATTATGTGCCAATTTGAAATGGTTATCAAACATTTTATTTTCTTGGGACAAAACTAGGCCTTAATGCCCCTACTCCTTTGTTTGGAATTTTTGCCTCCGTGAATACATGAAAAATGTATTCTGTTAAACTTTAATTCCTCTTTATTTTTTGTGTTTCCAGTTCTTCATTTCTCTGCAGCTGCAACTGACCGCGAGTTTCTTTTATACAATTGTATAAAATTAATCTAATGTTCTTATTCATGATAACTATGAAATGTCTTCCCCACATGTACATGTATATCACTCTTTTCCATTTTGAGAATATTAATTAACTGAAAAAAACCTGTTCACTTACCTATATATAAATATTTATAAAACTTCTGAGTAGTTAAAATCAATTTATCCGATCGGATGGCATTTTATTATAAAACCGTATGTGGGTACGCGTAGCCTACGAACAGTAATTTTACTATTCGTACCCCCATGTGGGTACGCACAGACACTGCCATTTATAATACATTTTATGATGTAAGAGTAAAGATGTGACTATGTAGAGTTATATGGTATTTTAAAAAAATGCTGAAATTTTATTTATACCAGTTTTTTTAAAAGCCTTTGTACATGTGTCCACTGTTAATCATTCATATACATTTACCTAACAATTTAACAAGATAATAGATAGATATTTCAGTCAAAAATTAAAAAAAATAAAATGATTCTAATCTATCAAATTCTGATGGAATTATATGTAGAAAGCGGTCTCACTAATTAGGGACAACAAGAATTTTAGCGACAACAAGCGTCACCAAGCGACAACAAGAATTATTTTAGCGACAACAAGCGACAAGAAAATTTTTTTTTTAATTAAAATTAATTATTGAAATAAATATTAAAAGAATATGCAAAAGAAAATAATTTTAGCGACAAGAAAGTTAAAATTGATAGAAAAAAATGAAACATTATTTACATAATATTTTATCATCTATTATGAATAACAGCCAGTATTACGTTTAATTATTGTATTATGAGATTACTTTTCCTTGTGTTTTAGAACATATTATTTATCTTATAATTTGTTTTTTAAAAGAGGGGGGATAGGACCTTTATCGGGACTCCGGGATCGGGTGTTTTTAAGCTCGGGATTTCGGGATTGGCCCTTTTGGGATCCGGGAATTCTTTTTTCGAATTTCGGGACCTCGAGATTTCGTGTTTTTAAGCTCGGGATTTCGGGATCAGGACCCCTCCTACCCTCTTCCCTCATTGAAGATGAAAGGAAATTAATGACAATCTTGAGTTTTCAACAGGTGTTCATTATTTACAATGATTGTATATTCTGGCGCGTGTAATTGTATAGTCTGACGCGTGTACAAAGTTGAAGGTGTTAATTGGATGTTATTGTAGCAATAAAACAGGGGACACGCGACTCTTTAATCTCATTTGATGTTCCATATGTTTGCTTATCAAAATGGGACCACCATGTACAAAATGTATAAATATTATGTTAGATAGGAATGTACATATTACTATATAATGACTAAAAAAAAAAAAAAAAAAAAAATTTGGACCCCAAGGTAGAACCACGTCCTCATCGTGGGGTCTGGAAACACGCTTAAATAATAAAGATGGCAAAGCGTGGCTGAGAGTTCTATAAATAAAGCATCGAATTGACATAACAAGAGTACACTTTGAGCATAGTATTAAGCAAATGAATCAAAATATTATATTCCATTATGCCCGCTCCATATATATCTCCATTCGTTTATTCATACTTTGACTTTGATGAAAACAGATACATACATTATCTTATACATATTCTTCATATTTAAAAATAAAAAAAAGAAGCTCAATCTCTTTCTTCTTCACAAATGTTAAATTTCTTCATCTACCAATATACTAATATAAACTTCACAATCTCTTTCTTCCTCACAAATGTTTCATTTCTTTGTCTATCTATATAATAAAACATTTTAATTAGACATATCTGCTCGTATATTTAAAAAAAAAAACATTAAATACAAATTTCTTTATATCTAATAAAAAAAAATGTTTTCTTGTCGCTAAATAGTCTTCTTGTCGCTTGTTTTCGCTAAAATAATTCTTGTTGTTGCTTCTTGTCGCTTGTTGACACTTGTTGTCGCTTCTTGACGCTTGTTGTCACTAATTAGTGAGACTCGTAGAAAAAAACATTATATACATTTGTAAATGGAACTGAAACAATGTTTGTACTTCTTATCAAAGACATATAAAAGCAATCATTTTTTTCTTTGCAGATTACATCTCGAAACATGTAAGAAAGGTTTGAAGATAATTGTAGTGAAATAGCTTTTGAAATTCTTATTTTAAGATACAAATCTGTCACAACATGTATAATCAAGAAAGCAGGTGAAGTAGCTCATAAAACAAAATTGGTACTTACATAATGTTTTTTTTTTTTTATTATATTAACTATAAAGTTCTAATTATTGAGGGGGTGGGGGGGGGGGGTAGGAGGGGTCCTGATCCCGAAATCCCGGACTTAAAAACACCAGATCCCGAAATCCTGAGATTAAAAACACGAAATCCCAAGGTCCTGAAATTTGAAGAAAAAAAATTCCCGGTTCTCGAAAGGGTCTATCCCGAAATCCCGGGCTTAAAAACACCTGATCCCGGAATCCCGATAAAGGTCCTATCTCCCCTCAATTATTTGGTGAAAAATAACTGTACAGTTAATTTTCATATGAAACATTTTTGTCAAAGGGAGTAATCTTTATTTAAAGTCCAGTTGCAGATATACACAATAACGATGGGAGAACTCCTAGATTGGAGCTTTTGACAGATATGAACCATTCATCAACAACGGCAACATGAGTTATACTACATGTAAATTACTTGTTTTGGATACACATTTTATATTGTTATAATTTATAGTGCAAAAACTTCTCCAGAAACTTGTTTAGGATACACATTTTATATCATTTGTAGCTTGCAGAAACTTGTTTTGGATACACATTTTATATTAGTTTTAGAGCAAAAACTTCTCCAGTAACTGAATAGTAACAATTGTTTGCACTTTAGCAATATTTTTTTAAAATCATTATTAATATGCAAAAATAAAAAAAAGTATTTGTGAAGTTTTTGTGAATGGTTCCAACAGTCCAACATATGCACCTGTTGGAAAAGTTGAATGAAGTAAACTATCTTTTAAATATTACTGGATCATTTTAATCGTATCTTCGATTATTTGAATACAAAATATGTAATTGGCATAAGATATAAACTCTTACGTTCATTCATTTATCAATAACTTAGATAGACTGAACAGCAACAAAACTATTTCTTTTTCGACACTGTTGTTGTTTACCTTGGATTCCTACCTCCAACTGTAGAGAGTTCCCGTGCCGGATTTCTCTTCAAAATACACCACGTCGCAACTGAGTGTTAAAACACTTGACGGTTCGTGTACTAATATTCGCTGCAAGTCAAGTTTTGAAATATCATAAATGTAAACTTCAGTGGTGATTCTGTTTCTTTATTTAAACATCGTGTGCTTTATATACATAGTTTGAGAAATTGGTATTGAGGTTGTTTTTTTTTTACATCTGAAAATAGTAAATGAGGATGATTGAGTTGTCCCTCTTTGTACATGTACAATTTTATAATTAATCTTGATTCTATAAAACCCCATCCCTGAACTTGTTTGTCATATTGGAGTCTTCATTAAGCAGTCTTTAGAACTGAGGGGGTCAGACCCATGTCAGACCCATGTCAGACAAGCTCATGATTGTGTTTTATACATCATTTTGTAATTTGAACTCTTATATATGTTCTGTTATATTGTATTGCATTTCATTGTATTGTATTGCATTGTATTTACAATGTATAATTGTTTGTTTGTATTGCTTGACACTTATGGGTGTAATTTTGCAATAAAGATTATTAAAAAAACCACTTGCTGACATTCCTATTTTTATGAATTGACGAAGTTAACAGTTTGTTCTACAACCATTACAACCATTCTAACGACCCCTTACTTTCTTATTAGTTTACTGGTCTGTTTGTTTGTGATAAATCATGTAATGTCATTATGAATAAATGCATTGTAACCAATATGTCCCTCAATGAATACCTTGTTTGTTAACTATTATGTCTTACATTTCTCTAATTATCAATACAGTATAAACCAAGTCAACTTTATCTATTGGTAACAGTGAGAATGAGGTATTAGTAAATTAAACCAGAGACATGACATATGTAGTAGTGTCTGATTTTATAAGCACAAACAAGTGGAAATAAAATGGCTTAGTGGAGTAACCAAGCCAACAATTTTCCAACTTTAATGGTACTGCAGTCTAAATTATGACTTTTTTTGGAAAGAGAGATGTATCTTCCTTAATTTTTGTCTGGTCGTAGAATTGAAATAAGGTGCAGTTAAAAAAAAAAATAAGGTCAAAGGTTAGTGATTGAGTTTTTCACTATAATTGTCAATTTATTTCACAAGAGGTTATAAAAAGTCTCCAAATAAAATCTGAATTGTTACTAAACAAGAAATTTAAAATGAAGTAAACCGTGACACTTAATTTCATTCATCTTAATTTGAAAATTATTAAATCACCAAATGCACATTTTAAAGGGAATTCAGACTAGCAACAATAAGAAAATAGAAGATGTAACAACCGAACCTCACTTCATTTTTTTTTTACATCGCATGTACTTCTAAAGATATATTTCTGAATTTTACGGCTTATTAAAAAAAAAAAAAAAAATCGAAGTCTTTTTTTTGCTTTGATGTATATTTATTGGTATTCATAAATATTTCACAAGGTAATTAAATAAAATGAGTTTAATGACAGACTAAAGTTTCAGCGTATATTCTAGCTCTATTAACTTTTTAGGTTTTATGTGCATTTGCCTTACAAAAGCACACATGGACCATCAGAAAGAGTGGTTGTAAAGGGCATGACAACTTTCGAAAACCTGACATCAATCATCGTTTTCATCGTCGTCTTCTTCCAATATTGCTCGGTGAGTTAAATAGTTTCTACAACCACCAGACCTTGCAAGCAGTTTTCCCTTGCCCGTATCTATAATACTAAAATTACGAGGTCCAATTTGTCAGCCGTCATCACGTAAAAACGACGAATCACAGACTTCAACTTTATATATAACTAATATAGTACAAAGGTGTAGATTAAAAATTACACCACTCCAGGCCCTTTTGTTTTCCACGTAATTAATATTGCCAATAATTAAGAAGTTCCGGGTCGAGTCCGCTACCGATACCAATAGTATATTCACCTGTTACCTATTACCTTATCTGTACGTTCCGCATCTGACAGGCGCACCACCAAACGTTGTATTCAGGATTAATATGCTATATACACGGGTCATAACCACATGGTTGACACTACTAAATTGTCAAATTGTTACCTATTGTAGTATTTTAATCAGTAAGACTTTCTAAGATAACAATACGAATACTAAAAATCTGGACTAAAAATAAGGCGTATAGGTACAGTTTTCAATTTGTTAGTGGGCATGACGTAAAACAGCGAAGCTAAGAATTCAACTTTATTTATAACTTATATAGGACAATGCTGTTGATTAAAAAACACTTCATTCCAGGACCTTTTGTTTTCCAAATAATTAATATTATTGTTTCAGTTCGACGGGTTCAAACAGAAAGACTTGAAAGCAGAGAAAAACTGTGTATCTTATAATCGGCATGACTTTATCAGATGACAATACTAATACTAAAATAAGGCTTGCACATAGTTATATACTTTAATTCAGTCACGAACCCGTGATATCACGGGTGTGTTCTAGTACGTACAAACAAGGTCTTGAAGAAAATCTACTGACATAGGTCCCTCAAAGAAAACCGAGAGCCCACCGTTTTTACCCTCTTGCCAAGCAGAGTCTTTGGAAAGTATGATCAATAGTTTAGCAATATGACAGTTCATTCAAACTTGCATTTAAAGCATTGCACATGGAATGTGCTGTAAAAACGTGTTTTCACATGGGGGAATTGTCATAAGACTGGCATCCTTTGTGGCGACTAATTTCACCCATAGCTTGTTAAGATGATCCTGAAGATACCTGGACTTTCCCTTCGGATCATACAACGAGGCGATAAATGCACTTCCAATGTTAACGACGATTCCAGATCTCCCATTTGAAAACTTTTCGAAATAGGGTATGACCAGCCCATTTTTCAGCACTTCGGTGTTGACATTAATATCATTTATATGGTCATCTGTATAATTTACTGTTTGCAAAAGTATTAATTATTCGAAATGCTAAAGATGTTCTTATACCAGGCATATATTACTTTAGCCGTATTTGGCACAACTTTTGGGAATTTTGGTCCTCAATGCTCTTCAACTTTATCCTTGTTTGGCTTTCTAACTTTTTTCATCTGAGCGTAACTGATGAGCCTTATGTAGACGATACGCGCGTCTGGTGTATCAAATTATAAGCCTGGTACCTTTGATAAATATTATCATAACTTGGAAGATTGAAAGAAGAGCAAATTTCCTCTTCAAAGAGGTGAATTATATCAGATTTACAACATTTCCACATGGTACCATCAGCATGGACCAGAGCTGAAGGTATGGGACCAATAGGTAATGCTAATAACCCAACTACAGTCACATAATCACGAACATTAGAAAAGCGGGTTTATTCCTTGTCAGTCCTATGATGCCTCTAAAACCTTTGGAATCTTTAATAATAGTTTTCTCTGTAGCCATATCACTCCAGATACTATTTAAGGTTCCATGTTTATGTCTGATTGAAAAATCACCTGACATAAAGACAGATTTTACCGTTTCAGACAGATTCAACATTTCACATATGTAGGCTGGTGTTCACCTAGCATAGGTCGTCCGATTGGTAATGAAAAAGCATCGCAACATTGCAGCTACCATTTGCAAATGTAAAAGCCACAACCAGTTCCGTTCAGCCCTAATTTTCTGTAATAATATCTCAACTGCACAAAGAAACATATCCCAAAATGCGAAAGTTAGTGATAGTTTACAAGAGTGTATTCTGAATTCTTCAAACAATGGCATCAAATGTTTAGAATTAGAAAAAAACCTGTTCAATACCTTCAGTGCTTTTTGGTGATTCCGCAAATGAACTGTGACAGTCAAAGAACGCCTTCCATACATTTAGTTCAAGATTAATTAAACGATTTGGTCTTTACACCAATTGAAAAATGCTTTCAAATTAAACAAAAGAGCAATGAGAGCCTCATATACCAACAGTTAATCCTCGAACACGTCTGGCAAAGACCATTTTACATTTGGTCAACAACATACAATTAATTGTTAAATGTTTGCACATCATATTGTTGACCAGCACGTTTTGACATATCTAAACATTGTTTCATAGCTGTAAATACTATTGCCATCTCGCTAGGCTTGGCATCTATAACCGGAGCATAGGCTACAGAAGAAATTTCAGATTTAGCCTTTTGTAAGAACCGGTCCAAAATGGGACAATTTGTTCCGTGCTCTCTGCAGAAAATGGAATCGAATAAAAGTTTTGTCTCGAAAGAAGTCGCAGAAATACTAAAGACAGTACATATGAAACAAGACACACAATCTTCCCATAAACACCAGAATAACGAGGAGGTCCATACCGTTCTGTTGAATTGTCGAAAGGTAAACATGCCATAAGATAGGTATTCGAATCATTCAACGTTAAATATATTTCTAGTCCCCATTTAACCTTTATGGAACTTATGTGGGCGTTTGATAATTCGTTTTGATACTGAACTACAGCTCTAGCCATGAGTGAAATGCATTTTTTACCATCGATTGTCTCAGCAATTAAGTCAATATTTTCTACTTCCTCCTGTATAATACGACCACCTTTTTCTACATAGAGAAATACCATAAGGTACATAGGACATGTCTTAGATTCTGTCTATTTCCAAATTTGCTAAACTAGTCCGATATCTACGTACTTCAGAATAAGGTGCAAAAAAAAACAAAAAACCACGAGAGTTTGGATTTTCAATAAAAATGTTACAGCCAAGCTCATGGTGTAATTGTAATGCCAAAGCAAGTTGAAATGGGGTTAACAGGTTTATGTTTAAAGCAAGTATGCATTCTGTTATTGCCAGGACTTTTCGCAGTTTGTCGACAGGTAGTTTAGAAACATTACTACAATCTTTCAATGAGCATCAGAATAACGAGAAGGCCCATATCATATCAATTGAACTATAATGCAAAGTTAAAAATCCTCATTAAAGTAAATTCATAAGAAATACTGACTTGAAATGGCTTCGAAACTTTACAATAGGTAGTTTAAAACATTTTAATTCGGAAAATCATGAAACTATCAATGTAATGTAAATTTACAAATGTTGTAACCAGTTCGTTAAAATAATGCAGAGTGTGCTTTCGTTAAACTGAGTGAAAATAGACAAAATAAAGAAAAAAACTAAGGAATTCTAGTTTTACATTATGAATAAACAATTAAACTCTATATAAAATCAAAATCATATTTCAAAAGACAAAAAAAAAAAATTAACAAATTTCAATTTTTTCCCCATGTTGAAATTTGAAAAAAATCCAAATGTCTTTTTTTCTTTCCATAATATATAAAAAAAAACTGTACCGCAGAAAATGTCTACGACCGGGCAAAAACGTTAGCCTAAGGTATTGGCTTTGCAAATAAATCGTTTTCAAATTGAAGGTATGACGGTCCATTAAAGTCGTAAAATAAGCACCTTTTTCTTGATCTGTCACTCCACTAGTTGATTTGAGACAATTTGAACATAGCATACAACAGGTTTTACACAGAGTTTTCTGTTATTCCAAGGATGAAATGAAGTAAAATCACAAAAATACTAACCTCCGAGTAAAATTCGAAACAGATAGTCTCTACTAAAATGGTAAATACAAAAGCTGAAACACACAAAACGAATGGTTTACAACTGTCATATTCCTGACTTGGTACAGGGATTTTCTTATGTAGAAAATGGTGGACTAAACCTGGTTTTAAAGCTAGCTTAACCTCTCTTAGTGATTTGTATTGGAATATTCAAACATACAATAGTTAACAAGCACTTCTGCAGTTCCGTACTTTAATTTACGTTTTCAAGGTATCACAGATATTTACAAAAAATTCTAGTCGTTATAACTAAAAAATACTTACAACAGAGAGTGATTCCGCAAGAGTAAAACGAAAGATAAAAACTTAATTTGTTTATACATTTGTCTATACTTATTGACTTATACTAGAAATAAAATCAGTACTGTTCTACACTTGTTTCATAAAAAGAATGGCTAATATAGGTATAAATATCTTTTTTTTGCAAAGGATTAGTCATATAGTGTTAAATAAAATCCCCTTAAACTGACATTATCAAGATTCTTGACGTTTTGATTGTTACCATATTTCTAACGTTTTCTTACATTTGGGTTTTCATATGTTTCAATTACAAACTCAAATTCCTTTGAGAAACAACCGTGCTAATTTTCTTTCCAATCGCCACTACACAGTAGTTATGTACTGATGCACTGTAAAGCAAACATATATCAAACACACAGGCACTCGTCTCAAATCCCCCCCCCTTGTATACCTTTATAGGAAAAAAAATAATTCTGAGACGAGTACGTAGAAGCAACAACATTTAAGCAGTAGTTTTGACGTATATTCTATGTTTATTTTCTGGTTAATCGAAATTGAAAAGGTTCATATTGAAAAAAAACCTATTTGTTGTTGAATTATACGTTGCAATTAATAATTCTATCATGTAAACAAACCTTAGGCATGCTAATTATAATTTTTTTTAAAAACTTTTTGACAACTATCCGATTTTGCTTTTGTGCCACTTTTATCAACTTATAAACTTGTTTGTTTAAACCAATTTATATGAATCCACAGATTCGGAAAACAATTGCATACATTCAACATAATTGATAAGGAAGGCTAAGCACTAACAATTACACTAAACACTCAATTTACATAATTCATTTGAACTTTTGATAGATAATTATGTATAACGTTCCATCTTTGCTAGCCAATGCTTACAATCTAATACCATCCTCTCCTTGTCTAGCGAAGATGATAAATCATGAAAATGTTATATCAAACTGTATCATAAATTTTGGGAATAGAAATAAAGGCAACAGTAGTATACCGCTGTTCATAACTCATAAATCGATAGAAAAAACCCCCCAAAAAACATCAAATATATTGATTCACATAAATTGAACTGAATGAAATTCATGAAGAACAAGAATGTGTCCTCAGTACACGAATGCCCCACTCGCACTATCATTTTTTTATGTTTAGTGGATCGTGAAATTCGGGTAAAATCTCTAATTTGGCATTAAAATTAGAAAGATCATATCATAGGGAACATGTGTACCAAGTTTGAAGTCAATTGGACTTCAACTTCATCAAAAACTACCTTGACCAAAAACTTTAACCTGAAGCGGGACAGACGGACGAACGGTACGACGAACAGACGCACAGACCAGAAAACATAATGCCCCTCTACTATCGTAGGTGGGGCATACAAATGTAAACATGACTTCTAGAAATAATGAAATTAACATACCTGCAAATACTGTAACAGCTTTAATGCGCAAGGTAAGTAAGTCAGTTGAGCAGTAAATGAAATATAAGCACATATTCATACGGTATATTAATTTCCCGCTTGCGGGAAATTATAACTACATATTAGGTGAAGCTTTCGTGCAGTGCCGTGTGTTTGTGTGCAATGACCCTTTTTTGATATTGTATAGTGCTTTGTTTTGTTATATATTGTAGTACCGTGTATTTGATATTGTCCAGTGACGCAGTTACGTGCATTTGATATTGTACAATGCCACGTGTATTTGATATTGAGCAGGGACGAGCATTATATATTGTGCAGTGTCACGTATTTGAACTGTCGTAAGTCACAGTCAAACGTCATTATGAATATGATGAAACAACAATGGAAATGAATGAAATTACGTGATGACCAATAAACACATTTTAAGGGCATACGATACAGTTTTGAACCTGTATTTACAAGTTGATGAAAATTTGTATATAGGCTATTTTTTACCTGATTAAATCAAATATGTCATAAAAAATATACCTTCATGTGCTACTTTTTGAGTAAAATGAGGTCGAAATTCTGTATATTTGCTCAAAATTCAGATTTGTGTCCGCATTTTGTTTTTCGAAAGAACGACGTAACTTTTTTGCTTTAAAAGATAAACACAAATTGTTTTTTGTTAAATAATCGGTAATTTCTGTATTTTATAAGTATCATTGAAAATTATGTAATTTTTATTCCGAAATAACTCTATATTTATCAAATGTTCATGAATAGAGGAAGAAACGTCATTTTTTGCTGCATGTTTATCAAAATTAAAAAAATTGCGCTATTTACAGTTTTATAAAATTTGGGTCACATAATCTCCTTGCAAAATGAAACAAATTGCTGTTTTAAAAAATAGGGGTCCACGCACTCGTTTTCAAATTAAATCAGTTTGAATGATAAAAATCAGTCGAAAAATGCATCTTTTCCCGATATGTCATAGTTTGACGTCGCGAACATAACATTTTACGTTAGCAACGTCATTACCTTCCCTGTAACTGTATCGTATGCCCTTAAATATACATACATATTAGAAAAATGGCGACCTTACAACATTGACATACAAGAACAATGGTGACATATTCCGTCAAAGACATTATAAAAATTGGATAGTTAGAAATAAAAGGGATCATATATGAATAACAATATAATGATATAAAGTAGAACGTTTCATCAATTAACTAATATGTGGACAGATTTAATCAAAGCATTGTATGAAAGTATACCAGTACTTACCATTTTCGTATTTTATTATAAAAGTAATGTCAATATGATTAAACAAATATGTTAAAGACGATTGTTTTGTTATAGAGACTAATAATGCGATGACGTTAGTAAAATACTAATGTTAAAGACTGATTTTGTAACGTTTCAGAAAATAATATGGTCGTTTTTTTCGCGATTCAATTTTTATTTAAAAAAATATTAGCATCAAACTTTGAAAAAAAGCCATACCATTTACCTGTTTCACAGTTGTCTCTTGTGTATCCTTTTGTACAAGTACACACATATCCATTTATTTGGTCCTGACATATCCCATCTTATTAATACTAAATACACAGGAAATGACTATCTAGTAATTTATTCCAGCACATAAGTGCTGACTACTATACACAGTCGTTCATCGAATTGCATATCACGGCCTTTTAACTTTAAATATCAACCATGTCCCTGTTTCTCAATACTGAGAAATTTCACTTTGAAATTAGAAATCTTATCATTGAAATGTCCCTATCAGTCTTTCGTTGAAAACACACAAATACAATCTGATTCAAATATTTTAGATTTTCGTCATTCAATTGAAATGGTTAAATACTAGCTGCTCTCTACACAAAAAGTGAATTAAAAACAGAAAGAAATAAGGTATGATTGTAAATGAGACTACTCTGCACAAGTGAAAAACTGACAAAGAAATTAACACATATAGGTAAGAGTACGGCATTCAACAATGAGTAAAGTCCATACACAATCAGTTTAAATGCGATTACTAAATGCTACATATTGTGCCTCAACGCCGATACTTTACATTATCACATATTTTGTACTGATATGTACGTTTTTGCATGGCCAATAATAGACGGAAGTCAAGGTTGGTTATCAGCCCTCGGGGCCGATATCGATATCAGCCCTCGAAATCCATATCAAGCCCCCGAGTTTAACTTCCGGTAAACTGTCAATCAAAGACTATTTGTAAGCAAGTTGAACACAATGAAAAGAAATTTAGAAAGTTACGAATCTGCTGTAGAAGAAAAAAGTAGAAATCAACAGTGAAAATCACAAAAGTTCCCGTAAAATTTTGACGTCATAAAGAATTTATAAAATATATGACGCCACACTGGAATGAGTAGCGATATAGGATTCTTCTTAAGCATTTTTAACATTTGTAATGTAACATTTTAAAGTCGTTTAATATTTGCAATTCTTAGAATTAATATATTTATTGTTAATCATTTCTGAAACTTTTCACAAAACGTTGTTTACCTACTGTGATACGAACTTTTTTAAACTCGCAGTGATACATTTTTTATTTTATTTTCGTTAAATATCTTTTTGATTTTTGATGAAATATCAAACATAATTTGGTGTAAGCTATTTGTTTTCTCTTGCTTAAAAATATGTGATAAATAGATTATTACATGTCATTTTTCATATGGTCCCTGGTATCAGCCCACGACCCATATCAAGCCCTCGGGCTAAAGCCCTCTGGCTTGATATGGGAGTCTAGGGCTGATACCAGGGCAATATGCAAAATGCCATGTAATAATCTATAAATATCAATATGCAGAAATCCGTACAATTTGATATATGTTGTTTAGCTGGAAATTTAAGTTGACATATTTTGACCTAGATTGTAGTCTAATTGATGTTCTACGCGTACGACCGCAATCACTTACCTAGCTCACAGTCAGAGCCTGTGTATCCAGAATTACATGTGCAGGAATACCCATTGATATTATCTTGGCAAGTACCATGGTGACAAGGAGATGAACTGCATTCATTTATATCTAAAAAGAGAAACGTTATATATTTCTAACTTGACTTAGACATCTTTGTGAAATGATATCATTATTTCAGCGACAAAACTTTGTGTCAGTTTAATTGAGAGAAGTCTGATTGTGTTCTAAAATGTTAGTTCTACTATGGCATTTATAATATTTGTCATTGTTTCAAAAGTGTTGTTTTTGTCGCAATATATGAGAGTAACAGAATCAAGATGAGCGAAGGACTGTATGTTCTTTTTAAAAAAAAACCAACATTTGGCATAAAAACGACAAAAAAGTATTTGTCATTTCGTTATTGTCACCGCTATTTTTACCATATTAGAAAAAAAACAACACTCCGTCCTCAACACCAGAATAGATTAAGGAAACACTAACACAATGATGTTCATATCTCATCAATCAATAAGGAAAATAAGAAAAAAACCAAGGTAACCGACAAAATCTAAAGGGAATTGAATAAATCAAAACAATGACAAACGAAGTTGATGAGCAGCAAAACACAAATTTCAAAAGGTGTCAATGAATGAATGGGACTAAGACTAAATTTTATTCTACGGGTTAAAAGAATGTGGTGTCCGATATGATTAAACATCTGATTCTAACTTGACATCTGATTAATAGCTCGATAGTAATAAAAAAAATGGCGTACTAATACATCATTTCAGACAGTATCGTTGACTATACATACAACTCTCCGTAAAGTTTAAAATAAAAAAAAACTGAACTCCGAGGAAAATTAAAAACTGAAAGTCCATAATCAAATGGCAAAATCAAAAGCTCAAACACATCAAACGATCGGATAGCTGAACACATAATTTTACTATTTTCTTTATCTGTTTTGTTCACGCATCGTTGTAAATATAACGGAATTTGATGCAACTGTCATACAAGTGAGAGGTTTAGCGCTATACAACCAGGTTCAATCCACCATTTTCTACATTTGAAAATGCCTGTACCTGGTCAGGAATATGATAGTTGTTGTCTATTCGTTGTATGTGTTTTGTCATTTGATTTTGCCATTTGATTAGGGATTTTCCGATTGAATTTTCCTCGGAGTTCAGTATTTTTGTGATTATTTTTTTTTTGACAACAGTCATATTTCTGACTTAGAACTGTATGTAAAAATGGTGGATTAAATCTGGGTTTAAAGCTAGGCAAACCTCTCACTTGTATAATAGTCGCATCAAATTCCATCGCCTCATAAACGTTCTTATCACATATTTTTTACCTTAAATATCCCGGCCTTATCAACTTTGATATTTAATAGTACCAAAATGCTGCAATCCGTATTTTAAATCGAAGGTTTTATATTTGACTATAGTATGATGATGTAATTGAAATTCTAGGACATCAATGACTTACCCAGCTCACAGTCAGAACCTGTGTATCCAGAATTACATGTGCAGGAATACCCATTGATATTATTTTGGCAAGTACCCTGGTGACAAGGAGATGAACTGCATTCATTTATATCTAAAAAAATAAATTCATATGTGTAAATCGATTAAGACATATTTGATCTCTGTATGTATGAACGTTATTCTCTTTTGTCAGCGATAAAAAGTAAAATCACAAAAATCTGAACTCCGAGGAAAATTCAAAATTGAAAGTCCCTAATCAAATGGCAAAAATGATATTAAGTTAGTTAGAGAGAAATTCTTTTGGACTATTTTATGAGTTTTTAGATTCATTGAGAGTCATGCTTAACTGGAACAAGAAGAAGGAGAGGAGCATCGTGATATTCGTTGCACAAATCTTTACTTTTATGTATAATTACTACATACTAAAAGAAAAACAAATAAGAGGTTTTGCGTTCTTCAACGGTACACAAGTGTGATTATATTAAGGTACAAATTCTGTCCGGATGTTCGCAAGTTTTAAGATTCGTGTATTTCTAAAATATATCTGATACCATTCTTTAGTGACAATAGCAGATCTTACCAATTTTACAATTGATTCCTGTAAATCCGGCATGACAAGCACATGCATAACCATTTACTTGATCAGTACAGGACCCATGTTTACACGGAGAAGACATGCACTCATCAATATCTATCAACAGTAAAGATTCCTTATAGTGAAGTGACGAAGAAAACAATTTTCTAATTAAGACTACCTACATACTTCATTGCATTAATATAAATCATTTGAAAGCTTAACTCGTATACTTTTGGAATATATGTGTCATAATATGAAATCTAGGATACAAACATGCTTGAGTTTTAATTATATGGGGTTGACTTTTCTCATCTAGTCGTAGACCTAAATCTACACGGAGTCAGCTATGAGGGATGTATAAATACACAGTCAAGTAACGATAAAAATGGGGGACGTTAATTTCAATTACGCACGTTCTCTCGTAAAAGAACAAAAAATGGCTTTGTGAAAGAAAGACTAATTGTAACACGTGACCATCTTAATTTAAATGGAATTTACTATTTTCACTATGATTTCAAGCATATCCATGTTTACAAGGAGAGGAGGAACACTCAATTATATCTAAAATTAATGAAAAATAAGTTTTATTATGTATGAAATAGCCATTTGAATATAATAGAAAATTACTCTAATAGTTTTGCCATTTCATCAGGAACTTCTAGTTTTGAATTTTTCTTTGAGTTTGTTTGGTATTTTTGTTAGACATTTTATTGATATTAATATCAATTAAACCACCAATGTATCAAAGACGAAGTCAATATTCGAGTTAGTTCAAAGAAATGGATATTAATTGCTATATTTCTGACTTGTTACAGGCATTTTCTTATATAAAAAATGGTTGATTAAACCTGGAAGATAAACCTCTCACTTGTTTGACAGTCATATACATTTCCATTATATTGACAACGATGTGTGAAGAAAACAACAGACATAAGAGGTGAAATATCAAAATTAGTGGTACAGTAAATCACTATAAAAACAAACAAATATGTAATCCTTTAACGTAACTTCCTACTTTTTCTACTGTTAAATTTGTTTAATGGTCGTTTAAACATCCTATGTTAAATTTCCATGTTCTTAATATTCATGTTTTTAACATGCATATACAATTATCAATATCATTAAAAATTTGGAACACCAATAAGCATAATGTTTAGTTTCGAATTAATGTCGACAGAGGGCGAAGGAAATTTCATATTTTCAGAAGTAGTTTATTAAAAACAAAATTATTACAATTAATTCCTTCTACAATCATGTTTATTATATCGACAACTAAAAATTCCCGTCTCTTCTATTGACAGTCCAAATAGATTCCCAAACGATATGCAAAATGGCAATCTTCAATGCTCATATACGTCTTTAGTTAATTTTTTATTTTTTAAAATACGAATGTGTAGCTGCATAAAATATCAAACGGATCGCGCATACACTTGACAAATTTTTGACTGCACATTTGAAAACTATAGAAAACCGGTCACCTAATTGTTTAAGTCCATATCGTAAACTGAATTTAAACTGCATTTGTGTATTACAAGTAGAAATAACTTAAACGATAATCAGAACTTTCAAGTATATATTTTAGAGGCTTTTTCATTGAGTTGGCAGTTTTGTTCAATTCAAGAAATATATTTTATCGTAAATCATAAACATGAAGTGATGTAAAATATCTTAAGCTGTCCCTTCCGACAAAGTGAACCTAAAATATGTTCCAAACAGCAAAGTAGCTTTTTTATTTGCATCATGAAAAGAACTTTTTACTAGGTCCCGTTTAAACAGTACAATAAGCGTACGTCATACGAAACAAGATAATGTATGCTACTTATGCAATAGTAACACATTCGAAAAAAAGACACCAATAATGATCCCTTTTTGCAATTGGCTGTAGGTATAAACAGAAAAAAGAAAAACTACTGTTACATTTATCAAAAAGAGCGAAGATAACACTTCAATCATAAATGAATTTATACACTAGAAAAAAAGATGGAACAAAAAAGACAACGTCACTAGTTGCTAAGATAAATATTGTATCAGGTATTAGAGCTTATGTATTACTTCACATGCATTATATATTTAGCCACATGACCCCAACACAGTCTGGGGTTAAATAGGTGAATCAGAATAGTAGTGGCACATGTTTTCTTTTCTTTTTGAAGAGTATGCATGGTATATCTAATGATTGTAGGTTAAACTTGTCTACGGTAAAAAAAAAAATGGTTGTTAGAAAGGCGAAATTCTGATTAAATTAGGAAATAAAAAAATATTACTAAATATAAACTGACTTATCCTGGTCATAGTCACCTCCTGTATATCCATGATCACACGTAGGGAAATATCAATTGACAATGTCTTGGCAAGAGTCATTGCGACATAGGGATGAACTGCATTCATGTATATCTATATAATTTAACAGCATGTTTTAATCATTACTTTGGGTTAAGAGACTTTTTATCTATATACGTTTATTCTGTATTCAGTTCAAGTTGTTTTCAAGTGCAGTGATTGTCTGAAACGATCAAAAGGGCTTCTTGAATAAGTGTTTACGACGAATTTAATACTGGTCGCTGCCTGTTTAATCTTAATAATAAATTTAAATAAAAACACGATGTTGATTTATTTTCTTCATTCAAAACAGGCAGATGTGGCCCATTGTACGCAATTTTTAATTTTGATAAAGTCGATAATTTTATTTTACATAATAATAAAAACTCACCAAAGATACAACACTTATTAACTTAGTGCGCAATCCATCTATAACAAACATTAACATTGAGCTACCTCTTTACAAGGACAACCAAATACAGTTAAAGTTCCTACTATGTCCTGGTTTCAGAAGCTGCACTAAACACCTTACAACATTTATTTCATCTTCAAGCCATTTTTCTGCTAATAAAACGCGTATTCTTTTTAGTAGTACACTTGGTTCAATTAAAATCTAAATTGTTTAGATACGGCCGTCGAAAGTAAAGGAATATTTTGAGTGTCAAAAATCCGTTGGAAGTACTTGATAAATTGCATTTTCATATTGATGGTTTGTAATCTGTTCCAAGCTTTGATTTTCTACTCTCTGTACCGCGTTGCCTCATAATCCCAATAAGAATTTTTAAACAACCTTTTAAATGTCCTTTGAAAAGTCAGAATGCAAATAAACAAGTTCAAAATTGTTTACGTTTTATTTCAGTAACAACAAACGAAATAGCTTTAACAATTAGACCTTCTTTGATACGATAACTGAGCTTGAATTGTTTACTAAACCACACTATTGTTTGTTAAGAGATCCGTATATCGTCAATTTATCGGAATTCAAATAAGGACTTACCGTGCACCTCATATTGCGGACCTATTTCTATATTGCTATGAGATATAATTGATGATTAAAAGCAGCAAATTCCCATCGAAACAACATCAGATATAAAAAAAATAATAACACTATTGGATATTTGAATGATATGTACATTAAAGAAATGTATTCTACTGATCTTACTTTAAGTTAAGCTAATAATAACAATGCATACTGCCCATTCCTGAATCTTAATATCAAAATCTTTAACAGCACCAAAATTTACGATTTTTCTTTTTCTATTTTTAAAAATCCATTTGTAGCTGGTAATAGTACACAAAACACAACATAGAAAACTAAAGATGATTCTTCTAAAATATTAGCAAATTATGATTCCGAATTGGTTATATTTATTTTGATTTCATGAAATTGGAACTACCAACTTTGATCATAGATCCAACTGTAATCTTGGATATATAAGCATTAACCTTGGAATTATCAACATCAATGTCGGAAATTCAAAGTTTAATCTTCCGTCCCCCCATTTTTCCGACTTTCATTAATCGAGTGAATCTCAGAACTGAGAACATCGTGAATTTGGACTATTTACCGGATTTGTAATAACATGAGCAACACGACGGGTGCCAAATTGCTTAGCTTTGCTTTTTGTTATTGATTGATATTATAAACATCGATGCACATCCGCCTTTTCAGAAATAAGGCTTTTCAAAGATTTAATTTCTTTTAGTTTGAAGACAAAAGCTATGACTTTTTATATAGCCAAAACAAGCAGTTGATTGAAACCTATTTGATTTACCTAGGATTGTATTTATCAGGGAAAAAGTAAGCTCTATAGATAAATAAACATGCTCGTATGCCATTTGTAAATATTTATAAAGCTTTCACTTTTTTAATTCAATCAAGAGGATATTTTCTCATTAATCTGTATTTATCCATAGTTGACTGATGACGATTCAATGACCATTGCAAAGATATACCTTTACAGTCTAACATTAGCCTAATTTGGCAAAATCTTTCGGAATTGGGATCATCAATGCTCTTCATCTTCGTATTTCATTTTGCCTTTTTTTTACCTTTTATAATGCGAACGTCAATAATGAAACCCGCGTCTGGCGTACACAATTTTGATTCTACTATCTAGTATGTGTTTTTTTGCCACACCACTAAAGACTTAAGATACATATATCTGTCTTTGTACAAGTCCATATCTATGAAAAACAAAATCTACATACCAATATCACAATTAATTCCAGTAAATCCGGCATTACAGGCGCATGTATAGCCATTTACGTTATCTCGACAGGAACCATGTTTACATGGCGAGGACATGCATTCATCCAATTCTGAAAAAAACCCAGGATTCGACCTTTATTACATTTGTAAATGCATGATAAAGGTGCTCAGAGTGTCTATCTTTTATCTTTTAAATGATTCTCTTTCTTATATTTTCTGTATTCACATTCAGTACAGTTTGCATATAGTTATCAAAGGTACCAGGATTATAATTTAGTACACCAGACGCGCGTTTCGTCTACATAAGACTCATCAGTGACGCTCATATCAAAATATTTATAAAGCCAAACAGGTACAAAGTTAAAGAGCACTGTACACGTTTATTGACTGATTGGCAACTGCATGGCAGATTGCTGTATATATGTAGGAAAAGCTACTCTGTCGAAGCACCCTGTCTCGTTTCCTTATCAGGTCATTGTATTTGTATCATTTTGATCGCCTTAATTTCAGGCTTGGTCATTGGAATAGCAATTAAAAAGCGGTCTGGTAAAATTGATACATCTCCTATTACACAAAGCTTCATTTTACATACCGAAATATTTAAGATACATCATAAGGTATTTATTCACCGAAGGAACTACGAAAAGCTTAAAATAAGCACAAATTAACTCAAATAAGATACAAAGCGTTTCAACACGGTAAGAACATATTTGTTTACCTATTTCACAGCATTGACCACTATATCCCGGTTGGCAATGACAATTTCTTTTATTATCATAGGTACCATGGTCACATCTTTGTGCACAAGGCATTTCTTCTACTATATCTTTAACTGTCTTATTACACATCTTTAAACAATCGTTTCTATTCAAAGAAGTTTGCTTGTTTTGTACACAGCACATTAACGTTTCTCTTTGTCTAATTCCTTCACAAGGTTGAGCGCATTTTGTCCAAAGTAAATGCATTCCAAGATCGCAGAAATTAACCCCTGATCCACATTCATTAATACACCAAATAGAAGGGACGAAGAGGACAACAAATAACAAATAAAACATTTCAACACGCAGAAGCTTGTATCGTTTGTAAGAATTTCCACGATTAAAATCCGTTCTAAAAATCAATCAAAAATTGAAATTTATTACTTTCTATGTAAATTTAACTATACAAGTCCTGAAATTGTGGAATCAAATGATAGATTTTTAATCTTATCCAAACTATCAAACCCGTGGTTTTTATTCTAAGCCCCCATTTGTTAGTCAAGTGAACCATCAATTTCTGGCGGTACACACAGGTAAAGTAACCAAGATATGCTGTTGTGGTGTCTTGAAATTATCAAATCATTATTTATTTTTTAAAAGTCCTGATGAGGGCGCAGAAAATGTAAACACAATAGCACAATAAGTTATTACCTTGCGCTCAATGTGGTGTTGCCTTTTAAAAAACCCCATATCTGAACAATATGCAATCAATCATTTATATCTAAACAGATGAAGTTTGAAACGAGAGCATGATTAAACTTGAATGTTTCACACGGTATTTCCGTATTGAACTCAAAACAGCTTAATTCAAGGAAAGAGTTTATATTATAATTTTTCAAATATATTTATTAAAATGCACTTTCCTAATGAATTTCATGAACGAACTCGAATATTGACTTCGTCTTTAAAACATTGTTGTTTTTATTGATATTTAATTTTAATAAAAAGTATGTTTACAAAAGAACGGAACTAACTCAAAGAAAAATTTAAAAGGGGTAGTCCCTAATCAAATAGCAGAATCAAAAGCGCATAGACATTTAAGGAATGGATAACAATTGCCTTATTCCTGACTTGTTACAGACATGTTCTTATGTAGAAAATGGTGAATTAAACCTGGTAAACTAAACCTCTCGCTTGTTTGACATTAAATGATATTGACAAAGATGTGTGAACAAAACAAACAGACAATAGAGGTTGAAATATCAAAATAAGGGGCATAGTTAATCACTAAAAAACAAATTTTAACTTGATTTCCTACTTTTTCAACAGTAACATTTGTTTAAATGTTTTCAACATGCATATACAATTATCAATTTCATAAAAATTTAGAACACCAACAAGTATAAGATTCGCATTTCACAGTAGAAGCTTATAAAAAAATTAATTACAATAAATACCTATAATAAAAAGTCCCGTCTTTACTATTGATAGTACAACGAGGTTAGCAAAATATATGCAATCTTCAATGCTCATTTACGTATTTGGTTAATTTATATATTGTTTTAAAAGTGAATGTTAAGCTGCATAATAAAGCAAACGGAAAAGCACATAAAGTTTACTAATTTTTCAGTTAGAAAATCTGTCGCCTACTTTTTTTAATGCCCATAACGTAAACTGAGGTGTTAATACCGTGTTAATCCATTTATGCATTACTAGTAGAAATAACTGAGTTGTAATTGCATTTATGTTTTACAAGTAGAAATAACTTAAACGATAATCAGAGTCATTAGTCTTTCTAGAATATATTGCGGAGGGTTTAAAAGTTAGGTCGTAAATCATAAAAACAAGAATTGATGAAAATGTCTTAACCTCACCATTCGGACAAGGTGAACTTAAAATATTTTTCAAACCACATAGTAGCTTTTTTTTTTGCATCATGAAAATGCACTATTTACAAGGTCTCTTTAAAAATCTTTAAAAAGTACAATAAGCGTACCTCAAACTATGTATGCTACTTATGTAATAGTAACAAATTCGAAAAATAGACACCAATAATGATCATTTTTGCAATTGGCTGTAGGTATAAAAAAAGAGAAAATTAGTTTTTAGGCCTACCAGCATCAACCGATCAACCTGGTAAGCAAGCTCTAGAAAACTCTCGATCGACACAACTAAATTAATTAGCTGTTTGTTTCCAGCACTACCTTCACATTCGATAAAATGTTAAGTTTGTATGTAAACACTTTGAGAAAAATCATAAGGTGTTTTATCATCTATATTTATAGATTATCGTTGATCATTTCAACAAGATTGATTTTTTCGCTTGAACCGGTACGGCGAAAGCGAGAAATGCAATCTAGTTGAGATGACCAATGATAATCTGTTATCGCTATTTTACCTATGACGACGATGTCAATTTCATGTTAATTTTCTCAGCAACGCCACGTGCCTCCTTAGTTTCTAGCGATAATTTTTCATCTCAAGCGAGTAGTATGATATGAAAAATTATCACACAAAAAGACAAAAGGAAAAATGCACAAAATAGAGATATATATAAGTACGTCTGAGTCAGTGACAACCCTACAACAGATGTATCCATCGGATCGCCATCAATGATGGTGATACATGGCTGTGTACATAATGTATATACAACTCGTCTAAACATCAACCCAACAATGTTAGATCTGTAAATTTGCTTTCGCAAATGTTTGGTTCTTCCCTCGCCGGGATTCGAACCCATGCTACTGTGATATCGTGACACCAAATCGCCTGCACTGCAGCCGTCCCGCTAGACCACACGACCACCTGGGCTCTATGTGGTCGTGTGGTCTAGCGGGACGGCTGCAGTGCAGGCGATTTGGTGTCACGATATCACAGTAGCATGGGTTCGAATCCCGGCGAGGGAAGAACCAAAAATTTGCGAAAGCAAATTTACAGATCTAACATTGTTGGGTTGATGTTTAGACGAGTTGTATATATATATATATATATATATAATAATATTTTTAAATTTGCAAACTACATTTCACATCAAATAATAACAGATCGTTAAAATATTGTCACTAGCGCTTTCATGCCTTCTGGCAATCTTCAGGCGACGTTTTAACAATGTCCTTGACGACACTGCCGTTGGTAACGTTTATTACGTTACAATAACGATAAGGGGAGATAAATCAAACGTGTTTACGTAGATCCGTTTAATTTTGGCTGAAAGTCCTTTATAAAGTGTGCTTCCTTTGCCAGTCTTTTATATTTGTTCGATTCGTTCATTTTATAGAACGGATATACGGTAAATTTTCCACTACTGCACGTTTCGAAATGTTCGCTCACATCTTGCATTCGTGTGGATGGATCTCGTATATATATATATATGTATTACAAGAAATTCATCATTACTAACAACCTATAATAGAACATTTTATGATAACGGTTCACAAAATGCAAATTAACTATCGAAAGAAATATCTTTGTGGCGACTCAGTTGATATTGCCTGTAAGAGTGATAGATCAAACCAAAGCATATCTGTTTAATATGTATGTAAATGGACCGAGCTAAATCACGCGGCAATGGGAAGACTTTTATGGACTTTTTAAATTCTGTGTCAAAAGAAGTTATTATAAGATATTTAATATTAAACCATAATTCCGTTTGGGTGAATGCAATGTTGCAGTTTGATAAAGGGTTTACATACTTATTACAACAATACTACTGGTAAATTTATTAAAAAAGAGCGAAGATAACCATTCAATCTAAAATGTATTTATACACTAGAAAGACAGATGGAACAAACAATAGACAACGTCACAAGTTACCATGAGAAATCTTGTATCAGGCATGAGGACTTATATATTACGAAAATGTACAAATTGGAACATATGTGAGAATAACCATGCTAAGATTTGATATTAGCAGACATATTATAAATATAGAGGAAGACGATTTCGATCATTATAAAAGAAAAACAACAGACTCACAGTTTACAAAAGACTACACATAATATATATATTGAACCAAATGCACCCCAAAACACTGGGGTATAAATCAGGTGCCAAAGAACAGTAGTGAGACCTGTTTATCTTAACTTTCTAGAAGAGTATGGCACATTTGATAATGTGAGTTAAACCTGTCTGGGTAAAAAAAAAGATGGTTGTCAGTAAGCCACAATTCTAATAAATAAGGTTGAAAAACAATATAACTAAATATAGACTAACTTATCTTGGTCATAGTAAGTTCCTGTGTATCCAGGATTACACGTAGAGGAATATCGATTGACATGGTCTTAGCAAGTGTCATAGCGACATTCATCTATATCTATATAATTTAACAGCATGTTTTAATCATTACTTTGGTTCAAGAGACTTTTTATCTATATACGTGCTATATAATTGTTCTGTTTTCAGTTCATGTTGTTTTCAAGTGTGCTGATTGTCTGAAACGATCATGCTACTACGTGTGTACGACGAATATACGACTGGTCGCTGCCTGTTTTATCTTAATAACTGACAAAAAAACTTGATGTTGATTTATTTTCTTCAACACACACACACAAGTGTGGTACGTTGTCCTTAACATTTAAATATCGTATGGCCGTTAGTATTTTAACATTGTAATGAAAACTCCTGTTGTCCATTCGTTTGATGTGTTTTGTCATTTGATTTTGCCATTTGTTTAGGGACTTTACGATTAAATTTTCCACAGAGTTCAGAATTTTGTGATTTTACTTTTTTCTCATAGATACAACGCTAATAATTAAGTATGCAAGACGTTTGATTTATCTACCGAAACCCATCAAATGCAATCGACTCATGATAGATATGTGGTCAAAACAACAACGAATTGGAAGAGAACTCACTCCCAAATTTAAAACAAAACTTTTGAAAACTGTAGCTTAGACATTGTATGCCTGTGGCGGAAGGACCAAAATGTTACTTATACTTTAAATATTATACAGTGAATTAACGTTCTGCAAAATCTGGAAGAGGCGTTGTATGGCTAGGGTGTACAATCCTTAAGGTTACTAATACTTTAATTATCATACAATAAATTTACACAGAATTTAGTTGTATAAATGCTATTTAATTTCAAAGATGAAGCGCTGACTATCCTAGCTATTCAGTTCTGCATTTCAATGCATATCATGGTTTTGCAATGTCAAATATAATTGACCTTTATAAATATAATCTGCAATTTTCAGTCAAGTTGATGATTTAGGAGCTACGTCATTTGGTATCTGGCGGAGTTACGGCTCATTTACCAAGTCTTCTTATTCTTACATTAACCCGTAAATATTTTTAAAGTTCTCTTCTTTTGTTGTTAAACGAAGAAAGCTATTCTTACTGTAATGGAAAACACACAAGTACAATCCGATGCATCAATTTTATGGTTGTCGGTACTTTTATATTGTTGCATAACGGCAAAAATGCAGCATTTTCATACATCGCTCGCTAAGGTAAACTATGTTTCTCATTAAGGAATTTAATTCTATCATTATGCAAATAACGTTATATCATCTATGGACAGGATGGGCTGATTTTTATCAACATGGAATTAAAAAGAAATTAAATAATAAAAAATCAAAGGAAAAGGAAAAGGAAGATAACAAACAGAAAGACAAACACAAAGAACACTATAACTCGTAATTACGACGATAAACAACGTCAGTACCTAGAATCTGTATCTACAAAAGAGACATATTTGACTTAAATGGGGGTTTCTCTAATTTCTGTGTATTTTCACATTTTTTTTATCAGTGTGAGAAAAACATTTCACTGTTAAGCTAATGCTACTCTCGTGAATTGATATTCTGAAAGCATCGGTATCGATCGAGTTCTGTAAAGTGGAAAGAACGTTTTATGAATATAATGCATTCGAAAGAATCTGTATTTTCCTTAAACAGCAACGCGCAAGCACGAAGATTGTATCGCCAATGTGCTATTATGAGATAAGACCCAGGCGTTAAATGATTTAGGTTGTTTTTTTCTCCCTAAAACACACAAATTTATGTTTTTGGAGCGAAATTATTAAGATTTTCTTAAATTCAGGAAATTCATAAATATTTCATTTGTCTTCGTTATTTATATTAAACACATCTGTAAAAAAATAGTTCAACTATTGTCAAAAGCAAATAACAAAAATACCAAACTCAAAGGGAAATTCAAAACGGAAAAACACTCTTCAAATGGCAAAATCAACAGCTTATATACATTAAATGAATTAAAAACAACTGTGAAGTTCCGCACTTGGTACATGTATTTCCTTCTGCAGAAAATATTGCATCAAACCTGGTTTTATAGCTTGCTAAGCCTCTTACTTGTATGGCAGTGTCATTAAATTCCATTATATTGACAGAAAGCCTTCTTTCAAGTTGTTATCCGTCAGAAAATATTTGCATGTCATAATGTTGGTTTGAATTGACACTAGATAGGTATATAAGACAATTGAACAAAATGGACACAAAGCTTTGTTAGTAAAGAAAAGTTTATGAAAGAAATGTATCCCGATCCATGCAATTTTCTTTTAGTTTAAAGTTGTCGATATACAATACTAATATCAATAACTGAAGTAAAATGATTTCATACACGTATTTTTGAACAGAATTTATACAAAGAATTCAGTTCATAAAACAGAAGTGAAACATTCGAAAGATATCAAAAGCAGCCGGAAGAATAAGCATATCATGGTAGCCCCTTTAAATATATATCTACAACATAAACATATTGTTTACCAGAACTTGGTTTTGAATTATTACGAGTTGACATTCTTAATTTTCTAATTCAAATCACAACGAGGCAAAACGTTGATGGAAAAAAATTATCAGCGGAAAAGAAAATATACAACCACTGTTGCAAAACAGTTTAAGATTAACTATGGTTTCAGCAGTATTCAACTATCTTCGAGTCAGCATTGCCTTGTCCCGAATCCAATTGTGTGGAATCCTTGACCTTAGGGCGAAATCTGTTCACAAACTTTAATTTCAACCTGTAAAAGAAACAAATAGTTAATTTAATAGGTTTGGTAAATCAAGTTATTTGATCCATCTACAATATATACATATATGTTAAAAAAACTGAACAGCAGACGAGGGCTGTATAGCGGGAGTAGCTTACCCCTGTGACGTTTGAAATTCAATCGATTATCTTAGGATTTTTCTTGGTTAGTGCATTCAAAATAATTAACAAGTTTTTAGAATGAGATTAGTAATAAACAAGTCGGTTATTTTGTTCGATAAACTGGGATGTAAGCATTTAAAAATATAACAAAACACCCTCTCCTAAAAAAACATAAACAAAAAATCTACAATGAACGCAAAAAGAAACTGTGGTTTTTATTTGCAAATATTCATACAAACAATAGCTGATAATCAAATTGAGTGTTCTTAGACTTTTTTTTCAGTTATCCATGTCCGTAATTACCCGAGCAATATTTAAAACTATCGTTTTTGGGGCTCTTATAACATTATTAGTTTTAGAAAGGATTGTTTAATAATTTTCGATATAACTATAAATTCTTACACTGGATAGTGAATCCACAGAAGACTAACTAAAACAGTTGAAACACCTAAAACTACCAGCGTTATCATAACAACAATCCATGTTTCCACTGTAAACAATTAAAAATGAAACTTTAAATGGTTAATTATTTTTCTACACTTATCATTCATATCATCAATATCATTAGTATAATTTTACAGGTATATCCTATGTGTACATTGTGACAATGATACAGTAGTTGAGCATCTGATGTTGATAATTTTCACAGTAAGCATCCATACAAGCGCATTCATTTAATACTTCAGTTAAACATAAAAGCAAATTTCATATGAACTAATGATGATATTCAGTCTAAATGTCTAAAATCAGCTTGATAAATCCTCATATAAATTGTAATGATATTTATATAACAAGGAAGAAGCACTTTTTGTATGTTACGCTTTATGCAAAAATTGTGAATACAGTCAACACACAAAAAAAACTAAACAATCCAATTACTGTTTCTTAATGTAATGAAAAGTTGTTCTGTCATTGGAACTTTGTATTTGTATAGTACAATATCTTGTATCATCGTTTTGATGGCATGTTCAAATTTAAAATTTAACTGTTAGCATACCTGCTCTGATTAATGATAAATTATGTTTTCAATGCTAGGTGAAAATTACATTTTGTTTGACGTTACTGTTAAATCGATATTTGTAGTCGAAAACAATCTTCATCAGAATATAAAATGTAGCAGAATAATTATAACCTATTTAAGAACATTGAAAGCTCAAATACACAAAGTACAATTGCAAAAATCTTCTAATAGTAAACAAGATTGTGTCCAAAGCACACGGATGTCCCACTTGCACTATCATTTTCCATGTTCAATGGATCGTGAAATTGGATAAAAAAATCTAATTTGCCATTAGAAAGATCATACCATAGGGAACAAGTGTACTAAGTTTCAAGTTGATTGGACTTCAGCTTCATAAAAAAACTACCTTGACCAAAAACTTTAAGCGAAAGCGGGACAGACGGACGAACGAACGTATGGATGGATGCACAGACGGACGAACGAATGAACGTAAGAACGAACGGACGGACAAACAGACCAGAAAAAATAATGCCTCTCTTCTATCGTAGGTGGGGCATAAAAACAAATATGTGTATTGCAAATTTACGATTAAACATTTTTTATAATGCCATAAATCGTTCATATTTACTTTAAATATATAGGCTAGCATTTAAAAGTCCATGAAATAATTTGAATTTCGGTTCTGCAGTAAAATTAACAATACTGTGGATTCATTTATTTTCGTGGGTATCAATTTTCGTTGATTACGGAAAACTTGCATTTTCGTGGATATTTGATTGAGTGGTTTTGCCTGTTTTCTGTGTACAAAGCCTATATGTATTAGAATTCGTTGATCTTTTGAATTCGTGATTACGCAAAACCAACGAAACCGAAGAATATTGGTATCTAACGATTTATAATAAATCCACAGTAGCATATAAAATATCTGTAAGCTCTAAAAACTGACAGTTATCGTTAAAAAATGTTTAAAGTCATAAGAAACCTCAAATTAAAAAAAATAATGCATTTGTTCTTTTATAACTCAATGGAAAGTTTTCATTATAAAGCTTATGTATATATACTTTTTCTGAAGAACATTCTTTAATATATTCATATTTAGAAGAAGTTTACTTTATTTTAATTGCTTCCTTCCATGAAGCAATTCCCCCGACATATTTTCCGTATGCAAAGTGACCTCAGTGTGACCCATCTCGTAAAAATCCAGTGATTGCAATACGCATGGATGTCCTTAAAATAAACTATTATCTGAATTTACATGTAAACACGTGCTCAATTTCCATGCTTTTTTGTTGATTGTTTGTTGATTGTTGACAAACAGGTGACAATCGTTAAACTTCGGCTTCAAAACACGAACTTTAATTACCTGTCAAATTTTCACAACAACATTGACCGATTGAAAAAAAAAATTGACGATTTTACGAAATTTATGCGAAAAAAAATGATAAATTCGTGCACAGAAGACCAAGTTTATGATGTTTGTATGCATTGGTTCAAGAATTGGAAGAACATTATTTTCACCGGTCACTCGTTTCTTATGACTTTAATGGTAAAACACATTATTTTGATCAGGTAGGAGTATGAGTTTATATACATACTGTCGAGGTTCTTATGTCATACGTTTATTACAATATACGGAAAGGTTAGAGACTGAGAAATAAAATTTCCTTTAAAAATAAAAGCACGGTATAACTTAAGAACGTGTTTAAAACATAAATTACATATGTGGACAGGGTAAATTCAAAGTATGTTACTACCAGTTTTCTGATTAGTTGAATTTGAGGATTCTGTACTTATGGCCTTTATCTTACTGGTCGTTGGTATCAAAGGACTTTTGATCAAAGTGATTTGAGCTGCAGATAAAACCTTGGTGATGATGGTAGGTGTTGATCGTGTACGTGTCGGAATCACAGTTGATGTTGTACTTGTTGAGGATTGTGTTGTCTGTACTACTACTGGAGAAAACAGAATTAAAAATCAGTTTTTGAGATTTATTTTTCATGTGACAATCACATGATAAGGGGACAACCATTTGATATTCTGGGGATGGGGGGGGGGGGGGGGAGGTTGGGGGTGGCAGGAGGATTTGTTTTGGATCGGTTATTTATTTGTTAATCAAGAAGACAGATTATCTATTTTCTGCACTATTGAAGCAAGATTTTTCATTTTCATTAAGACAAGGGTCTGCATGATATAGCAAATATGTTATTCACATATACATGGTGTTAAGTTTGTGGCTGCTGTCTTTTTTTAAACTCATGATCAAGTTAATAACAAAATCACTAAATTACAAAATGATTGCAACACTAACAGAATACAGAAGGGCAATAAATGAACAAAAGAGAAATAAATCCCGAAAAATCAGGGCTACGTGTGAAGGAGAACAGAACTTGCTTCTTGCAAAGCACTCACGGTGAACACAATTTGATATGGAGACACGCGTTTGGTTTTGAAATTTCCGACATGAGGCATTTACCTCAAGGTAGTTACGGCCATGTGAAATAAAAGTGAGGTAAGTATTCCTGAAACAATATACCTCAAGTTAAATGAAACCAGTATTCAGACATTTCAAGTATATTTGAATAATATTTATACTATTATTATTAAAAGAATTGGGAAGTGTTTCCCGATTTTTTTTTGGGGGAAAAGATGAATTTATGAAGAATCTGGTGCCATCTCATGCTTTCGATTAGACCCGCTGAGTTATTTATTTTCAATACATTGCAAGTCAGGTAATTTATTTTCAAACTACCACAGAATAAACCATTTATTTTTGCGGATAACAAGGCCGAGTTATTTATTTTCAAAATCCTCCTCCCCAGAATATCAAATGGTCGTCCCCTAAATATACACATTCACCAAATCGAGCACATTATTTATCAATGAACATATTTTAATTTTATAATTAGATGAATGTTAAATGAATTCTTCATGTATTTAAATTTTAAAGTATATATTCAATTGATATTTTGCTTGAAAACAAATGCATATCTGTTGTAAAAGAACACAAAATAGCTCTGTGAAAGAAAAATTAATTGTAACACGTGACCAAATTCATTTAAATAGAATTTACTATTTTCACAATGAATTCCAGCATATCCTGTAATACAACTACAAGAATATCCATTGCTCTGATCCTGGCACTGTCCATGTTTACAAGGAGAGGAAGAACATTCATTTATATCTAAAAAAAATATGTAAAAACTGGTGTATCTATTTAAAATTAATAGAAAATTAAGAACACTAAAAGAACAATTAGTGCAATATTAATTAAATTTCTATATCTTTTGTTTTAATCTATGTTCAACTCATGATCAAATTTAATAGTACGTAGACAATGGTTACAAACATGCAATCCGTGTTGAAGGCCGTAAATTGACGTATAATGGTTTACTTTTATAAATTGTTATATGGATGGAGAGTTGTCTCATTGGCACTCACACCACATCTTCCTATATCTAATTAAATAAAGAAAAAACACCAAATGAATATGATAAGTTCATTTAAAACGTTATGTCAAAATTAAGTACACTTTTTATAAAAGAGGGACGAAAGATACCAAAGAGACATTCAAACTCCTAGATCGAATATAAAAAGACAACGCCATGGTTAAAAGAGTAAAAGACAAACAGAAATACAATTGTACACAGGACACACCATGGAAAACTAAGGACTAAGCAACACGACCTTTGGGGTGATCTCAGGTGCTCCGGAAGGATAATTAGACCTTCCTCCACACACGGCGCCTGTCGTGATGCTGATGCTATTTTTTTTTCTAGTTGTTGTCTAGTCGCATTATTTTAAGTATTTGAACAAAATATGTTAAAGTTTGTTGAAAAATTGACAGAATATTTATATTGCCGCAATCAATTTATCATTTTCCCTTTGTTTTGCAGAGAAGAATACTGGAATACAATGTATTTATCTTTATTGATATTTTTTAACAAAATAATGTATTCAGTCAATCACGAATGTAAGCAGTATGACTAGTCTTAGAGTATTAATAAATGAACTTGTAAATCCGGTTCATAATTTACAGTCCGTTCATCATTGTCTTTATTAAATCCAAGCTGAATATTTTATCAAAATAAAACGTTTTTATTATTATAAATCCATCAAAAGATCCGAATTATTTTGCCATTGAACAATTAATGATCCTAAACAAGCCCTAACTTTTTAATATTTCAATGTTTCCACAAATTTCAAGAATATACATGATATATATACCATAGAAATATCTGAATGAGTTTATTCAACTTCAATGCCTTGAATATTAATATTTTTATAGTAGGGCGAACGGACTCTATGGGCGAACGAACTCAGAGCGAACGGACCTAGGGCGAACATGTTATTAGGGCGAACGGTCCCAATACCATGTTAGTACACACCTGATAAATAGTATATTTAGGTTGTTGACATTCGTGAAAAGACAACGGGATTGTAGTTACGACATTATGTACATTTCCAATATCATTTGTGATATTCCATTACAGTCGACCAAATCGTGATGGCGTCCGTAAACCTAACGAAGGGATGATTACAGCTTCACCATTTGTATCTATTGGTTTGATAGCTTCCTCGATAGCAGCAACCCTCTATCACGGCAATCATGATAGGAATATTAACCGGGAAATATTTTCTCCGTATGCAGGCGCTGCTGGAATGTTGCTACATAGAAATTGTTCACAATTTGAAAACTAAAATCATCTCTTTTGTCGTAAAGTTTTGTTTTCCACCAACCCTCGTTGTTAATTTGTAGATGCCTATATAGATATAAGGCAGACTTATCAGTATATATTGTATCCTTTATCTATACTCTGATGGGATAGATGCATTCAACATTCAACAAATTGTAATTATTCAGTAAGAGAAAATGATAGATATTGCGGAAAGTAAAGTTTAAGGATACTGCTAACTTCTGTTCTTTCTTCCTAAGTATTTCCTGTTGTAAGCCAGGCTCATACGAATACATGAACAAGTTAGCAAGAAGAAAGACACAGTTTGTTCTCATGGGAATGAAAATTTTGAAACACACGTCATCCAAACATAACAAATATGTTGTCAATCAAGAAATTATCTTGTTAATTTCAGTTTCAGAGAATTTTTTGTTTTAATCAGAGTGATTATTTACATAGTAGGATTTATCCATCACTAAAACAAGATTCTTGTATCTACATAAGCCATTTTTTTATGAAACATAGTAGGACCAGCTCTTGCAATTTATCTGTTAGTTTTGAAAAGGGAATACTTTTGTATTGGGTAGAACAGTCAGTCAAATGTTTAATTATTTTGAAAGTGGTTTCGTGGAGCACTTGGAAGACACAGCAAATAACATTGTTTGTAAGGACACTTATGTAGCTTAGATATTCAATACAGGAATGGAGATCAAGTTCTTCTTCTTTGGTAAAAATCTAAAGGAACATCGAACAGACCAACGATTATCCAGGATTTCATCTTTAGTACGTGTCGTGGGGATATATGTTGAGATTCCAAGTGAACTTTATTATTCCACGATCAAAACAAATCTTAACAATATAACTACTACTAAAGACAAAGTTGATAGCATAAAAATTTGTTAAAAGTCATACAAATTACCTGTTTCACAGTTATATCCTGTGTATCCTTTTGTACAAGTACACACATATCCATTTATTTGGTCCATACATATCCCATGGTCACACGGAGATGAACCACACTCGTCAATATCTTTAAAAGTGAGAAAAAAGAAAAAAAAAGATTGCTCTGATGTATATGAAAGAATAATCATGGAGGTAATATCGGGAGTTGGTATAACTACTCTATTTGTTTTAGACAAATTCTTGTATCTATTCGTATCAATGGCAATATCAAAGTCTCCTCACTTAGTTAACGCAGTTTCGTGAGAGCACGACGAAATAATTTACTAAGATTTCAGGCTGTATATAAACATTTAAGGATGATAAAACACCAAACATTATTGGTTTTTTTATGTACAAAGTCATGTACTTGCTTTTTGTAACTACTCATAAGAGAGAAGACAGTCTGGGTGGTTTATGTATATATAAATTGAGATAACCAAGAAATGCCTTGACAAATCTATTTGTATTTGCACCTTGTATCTTTATATTAGGCACAAAAATTCGGCACATTAAAACTAATCAAATATTGGTTGACAGACTATTAGTTAAATCCATAAATATTTAAATTGTTGGCTTAACATTTTTAACCAACTATCCGAATGTCTAAAGGCTTTTTAATATAAAATCCCTTTACAATGTATATATGATACACTTAGCACAAAACTATCAGGCTATAGTCCAATTTATGTGCTTACAACTGAACTATAAACAACCATGTTAGATTTGTGTATTTGATTATCTGAAAATATGCAACCTTAGACTTTTACTAATCCAATCACATTTTTTTTTAAATCACTCGCAGTGACTTTGTCACAAACCGACACATAACAACATTTTTATGCCACACGATAGTAGAGGGGCATTATGTTTTCTGGTCTGTGCGTCCGTTCGTTCGTCCGTGCGTTCGTTCGTCCAGGTTAAAGTTTTTGGTCAAGGTAGTTTTTGATGAAGTTCAATCAACTTGAAACTTAGTACACATGTTCTCTGTGATATTTAAGACTTCTTGTCACGTTCATTTTAAATAAGGAGATATGGTGTTTACGTTAATATTCCTTGTCTTAAACTTGTTTTCTCATATTTAAAGATGAATGAACACATGTTAATTCTAGTGACATGAGTGATCTACATTTTAAATGTCTAGAATATATATATATATATATAAATTAGCACTAAATGCATTGGGAACCTATATATATATATAGGTTCCCAATGCATTTAGTGCTAATTTATGCTGTTATGTCTGTGGCTACTCATAATCATAGATTTACCATGCTTGAAAAACAACAGTAAGTAATTTGTTTTTCTACCACTTAAAATAAAGCAAATCAAAGTAAGACGAGATAAATTTATACCTTATTTTGGTTTTTAGTTCATTTTGGTTTGCTCAAACACGAAAAGACGAAAATCAATGTCATTTGAATAGTTTAACATTTGTCATCTCGCGGCCTTTCTTAGTTAACTAGGCGGTATTTGCTTTGTTCATTGTTCATTGTAAAAGGTCATACAGTAGCCTTCAGTTGTAAATGTCTGTGTCATTTGCTCTCATGTGGTGAGTTGTCTTCTTTGAAATCATACTACATTCTTTTTATTTTCCCATGGTTGCAGCAAATAAGTTTGTAATTACAATTCATCAAAAGACCATTTAATTAAATTGAAAACTTTAGTTTTATGAGATTTTGGAAGTGTTGTAATAAGAGTAAGAGACTCAAAACTGGTAAATGAATGAAAAGGACGATCAAAAGTTATTTAGGAAAAGAAATTCTGTGTATGAAGAGTAACTTTTTTTTCAATTGTTTATTTAAAAGGCAAGCAAATAAGATAAATAAAATATCCCATTTACTGCAAAAAATGTTGTTCTGGAAATTTATCCCGCAATATTTTATTTGGTATTGTATTCATTTGTCCTATTCAATTTGATATAGAATGAAATTCAAAACAGTGTAGCTGTGGTCATTGATTGACACATTAAATTCATTCATTGACTGGGACAATTTAGGTGAACGTTTGTCTGAAACGACAACTGTTCACGACCTACAGAATGTACCTACGATAGACATTTAAACTGTGGGGTCATTAAAGGTTTCTTATGTACCAAGTCAGGAATATGGCCATTGTTATATTATAGTTCTTTTCTTTATGTGTTACATTTTAACGTTGCGTCGTTTGTTTTCTCTTATTTTTGAGTGTAAATTCACATTGCGATAAGACGTGTCACGGTACTTGTCTATCCCAAATTCATGTATTTGGTTTTGATGTTATATTTGTTATTCTTGTGGGATTTTGTCTGTTGCTTGGTCCGTTTCTGTGTGTGTTACATTGTAGTGTTGTGTCGTTGTTCTCCTCTTATATTTAATGCGTTTCCCTCACTTTTAGTTTGTTACCCCGATTTTGTTTTTTGTCCATGGATTTATGAGTTTGAACATCGGTATACTACTGTTGCCTTTATTTAACGCCTTTAAATATAAAATAATTCGAAAAATTAATCAGGAATAACCTTTATGTTTTGATTTTTATCAATTATATAAATCAAAACATCGTGTTATTTCTGATTAATTTTTCGAATTACTTTATTTAGGTGTTGAGAACCTTTGGCGACCCCATAGTTTAAGTGTCTTTAAAATGTACATAGTGAGCTGTGGTCGTTACATACAAACGTTCACCTAAATTGTCCCAGTCAATGGATGAATTTAATGTGTCAGTCAATGGCCACAGCTACACTGTTTTGAATTTCATTCTAGTACATTTTAGACTTTAGACAACCAGGCTATTATAAACACGAATAAACACGACAGACGCTGTTACGAGAGTCAGTTTTAACTTGTAAGTTAGTTTCTGGCTAATACTGTGCAGTAATTGAACTTGTCGAACATGTTCTTATTTGGCAAGTTTTAAAATTAACGAATTTGAATTTTTTTAAATTATATTTATACCGTTCGAAAGTTCAAAATGCCCTATCTTACGATCATGCATGTTCTCACAATACACACTTTATTTTCGGTTGACAAAAATGTCTCAAACAGAGTTATGAGGAAGAAGAAGAAAAAAATCGACAGTACAAAAGTTTGATTTGTTGATTGAGTCGATGTCTCTGTCTCAGTGTTTTCGTAGTCTAAGGTCTGTACAAAGAGATTTCAGAATAGTGTCCTATTCACGATTGTCATATTTTGATTGAATACTGGTTCAATGACCGGTGATGCATGCATAGAAGGAGGCGTTTACCTGTTTGACACATCCTAACTTTTAGTAATTATTTGATTTTCTCATTTTTTGTTTGTTTGTAGTTTTTTCTATTTTATCGATTAATGGGATTTAAACACAGGTAATTATTGAATACTGTTGCTTTAAAGTACCGATTTCACAATCATTTCCAGTAAATCCGGCATCACAAATGCATGAATAACCATTCACGAATTCTTTGCAGGAACCGTGTTGACAAGGAGTAGACATGCATTCATCAAAATCTGTAAACAATAGAAAAGATAATGAGTTTTCTATTAAATGTTAAATTTAAAATGATAAACACTTTTGACATTGTAAAAATATCCATGATGTTATATTCTACTTGTTTCCTATTCTACCAAAATGTGTATCAGAGGATATTTCTCAACAATTGAGGGAGTATGGGGTTATAATATTTTAAATGTGTATGTTATCCTTTTTGTATAGTAAATTTAAAAGGAGAAAGGGAACTCGTACTCATACATCGACAACAAACTGACAATGCCATGGTAATCGAAATCCGACAAAAGGACAAGCAATATTACACAAACACCACAAAGACAAATCAAGATTAAACAATACACACGCGCCAGGGATTATGTCAGATGCTCTGAAACTGAAATAAGATGCTACTCTACGAGTGGCATCCGTCGCGTTACTCATGCATGTACAGATCCGTTTATGAATATATATGGCATATTTTTTTTTGAATCCGTGATGCAGGCTCTTCGGAGAAAACTCACATCATAATTTATAACAAACAAGTTTATTTCAGACCTGAAGCAACAACAACCTCAAATACAGACTCCACACTCGGGACCGTTACATATAGAATGTTGCAGATTAAACATGTTTTTGAAGGCGCAAACCCTTCCTTAACCTAGGACAGTAGTGTTATAGTAAAACATAAGGAAAACTATAAAAACCAGTTGAAAAGGACATTATCCACCAATTTGATACAAACACGGCTGGTAATCTACACACGCAGAACAATTGGTTCTACAATGAAAACAGTGAGAGGATTTTACGGTTGTGCTTAAGTGGAGTATTTGTCATCGCTTCAAAAGGTATGTATATTTCTAAATCTCAATTCTCTAATTCAACTGATCAAAACATTGAAAATCAGAGAATGCTATGCTGTTGTGAATACTTAAAAGAGAGATACATGTATCATTTACTGTTGTACATGGAGTAAAACTTCTACAAAATCAGTTGCCCCACGAGATATTGCCGAAAAAAGTGACATTTAAGTTTTGAAATGGTTCTATTAACATACCTACATGTTCATATTTAGTTCTTGTCTCGGTCAATGGGTTTGCGTCTTGTTTTGAGCGGTGTGTATGCTATCCGAATTTGATAGACGTCTTAATAAATCTTAACACTACACATTTTAATTAACTCAATGCGTGAGGGTATCGGTTCTTATTGAGGACATCGTAAATGCGTGTAAACAGTCTAACCAATAAATTGCAAATCTGTTTCAAAATTTGCAGATTTGGACAAATAACTAGACCCCCTTAATATAAAGATGTCCACAATTTGAGCTAGAGCTGATGAAATTTACCATTATTTTGATACAATTTGTCTCGAGAGTAGTACACCATACTGTAAAAATATAAAGGGAAAGCGCAGGTGGTATTTTGTTTAATTTCCATTAATTGTTTAAAAGAAATACACAACAAATTAACAGCGTTCAATTGGAATGAATGATAAAAGCAAAAGATTGTTGTGTATCAACCGAAAGCCTGAGACCAACGGTCTATAATGCCAATTCACAGAAATCAATAATTTTGTTTTATAATGTATACCTGTTTCACAGCATTGACCACCATATCCCGGTTGACAATGGCAAATTTTCTTACTGTCGTAGGTACCATGGCCGCATCTTTGTGCACAAGGCCTTTTCTCTATTATATCTGTTAAAGTTTTATTACATATTTTTAAACAATCGTTTCTACTTAAAGCAGTTAGTTTGTTTTGTTGACAGCACATCATTATTTCTCTTTTTCTTGCCCCTTCACAAGGAAGCGAGCATTTTGTCCATAGTAAATGCATTCCAAGATCACAGAAATTAACTCCCGTTCCACATTCATTATCACACCAAATGCAAGGAACGAAAAGGAAAAGAACCACCAAATGAAACATTAAGTGGCCTATTCAAAAAAGATAAATGATCAAATTAGATTAAGGAACGTTTAACGAATTGCATGGAACATACAACAAAAAAGTTTATGCCGGTTATTGTAAAGTTATATAATATATCTACTTTTAATCATTGAATCCACAACAAACGATAAGATGAAGTTCATGATATTTCAAATCTAAAGCTATACAACAACTAAACACAAAGAATGTTTTACCAATCAATCAGTCTTAAGTAAAGTTTTTTGAATACTGAGTATGATTAAAAGAACGGCTCATTGTATAAAAGGGGATTAACGGTTTAAATCTATGCATGCTTTTTGTAATTTACTTATATCATTGGTCAACCTAAAATTCTTTCTTTTATCGTTCGACTTAATGGCGCCGTCATTAATCTTAAAGGGGCACTAGTCACGATTATTTTGTTCAATCATTAATGAAAGTGAAACAGTGAAATAATAATTCGCATTTAGCAAGTGGTATGGGTCAATATTGTGAAATTGAGCTAAGAAATATTGATAATTAATTATTCACATGCATGAAACATGACAATTCAAATTAACATAAGTAATTTCCTTGCTTTTAATAAGTAGATATAAAAAAAAATTGAATGTATTTCAAAAGGAACCGGGTTAACTTATCGATTCTTTAAATAAACGTTTACTTTAAGGTTACCAATTCAATAATGTCCTTAGATCTTTGAATATATCTTTATTGTTATATTTTATACATATTAACATTCATAGCTTTAAAATCTGTCGATATCTATGCTTTGCCATTGCACAAGATCATGTTTTTTTTTTAACTGTTGATGAAGTACACTAAATCCAATGGATGTTGGATGTGTACTGATTGATAATGTTTTCTTAGATTCAGGAATTTTTAGATAGTTGTTATTGGTTTAGAACTAGCTTTCAGTAACTGCCAACACTCTCATATCTGTACTTGGTGTTTTTGTTGTTGTGATGTTCTAAGACGTACATGTCAATATCCATACTGTGATTTTTAGATGTATTTCTATTTGTATCCACTTAATCATTTTTCAACTGATTTTTATGGTGTGTTCTTATGTTGTATTGTTACATCACTGTCCAATGTTTGTGGTAGGGTTGGGCGTCAGCTAATATAAAAAAAAAAGATGTGGTATAATTGCCAATGAGACAACTCTCCACAAGAGACCAAAATGACACAGACATTTACAACTATAGGTTACTGTACGAACTTCATTTTTAAACCCGCCACATTCTGTACGATCATGTACGAAGTCTGTTAGGCATTGGTTGTCGTATGTTGCTGTGTTAAGTATTATTCTCATTTATCATATTTTTCATGAATTGGTTGTTCTCTATTTCCTTTTCCATTTAGGGGGATTTTATAGCTGACTATGTGATATAGGCTTTGTTCATTGTTGAAGGCCATACAGTATCCATTTGCTGTTAAATTCTATGTCATTTTGGTCCTTTTTGGAGTGTTGTTTTATTTGCAATCATACCACATTTTCATTTTTTTAAATATAGTTATGATCTATTACATTATTTATTCACCACTTGGCGTTAAACACGGGTATACCGGTATCATCAATATCATGTTTGATCCACACAGTGAAACAATTGTATCAAAACTTAGGCAAAGTCATTCTAGTCAAAATTATATGAACCTGTTAATATTGGCCATAAAACCTTGCCAACCTTACAATATACAGCAAGGTTATACAATAAAGTTAATTCGTTTTTACCTGTAAAAGTATGAGCTTTTATGGATGGAATCAACCACTTGGTTTACCCTTGTTTCACTTTCAATGTTGACATTCTTTTTCTTTTAATAGCTTAACACAGACTATTTCTTGCGTAACCCATCTCTAGCTAAGTGGTTAAATTCAAAGTCACATGAATATGGAATTTACTGACCTTATATATATCGTATTAGGTCACTAGCACACTATGTAACGAATTTATCTTACCGATTATCTTAACATGTAGTATTTAGACTAGTGGCCTATAAAAGTAATAAACTCTTCAATACCGTTTGTATTAAGAACCTTCTTCCATTGGTCTATAAAAAAATCAAATGCCAGCAATATCAACTTTTAGCTTTAAATGTTTTATTAATTTATTTCAACCGTTCATCATCTGATTGCATTGTCTGTTGAAACCTTTTAATATATTTCCACAACACCGTCTTGTTTTAATAAAGGGACGTAATTTCACTTAAAACCGTGTATTGAAATAAGCTACTAACCTACTATGGAATATACACGGTCTCCATGCGGTTGCTTTTAACCAATCATATTCCTCGAGAAGTATAGGAGGTAAGATAATATATATTACAAGAAAACCAACAGAGTTAAAACTTTATTGATACAAAAATATCTATTAAAATAACTAAAATAAATTTGTTCTTCCAACAAAGTAACAGAGATAAAAATTATTCATAAAAAAATCATAGGTTATAAACTGGTTCCTGGTTCCTAGTTCTGATCTGTAGATTGCATCTCATAGAGACATTACTTGGGAAAGTTACCAGCAAATTGAAATCTATGGTAACCCTACAGTCGAGGTAGGGATAGTAAAGAAATTTAGTGTTAGTTTAGTCTCCTAGAAGTTCGGGGCATATAAACGTTGAAAATATGCCGCACAGCCCTATATTTTGACTATAAAAACTAGTTGTGCATATGAACATTCCATTCTAGGATATGATTTCTTTCAAAACTTCATAGTAAAAGTGGTACTGTTTTAGCCGAACAGGGAGTTCCTATGGGAAAATGCATTGTCATATTTACAGAAATGCAACCTATAGGAGTGAAAAGTTGAAAAAAAGATATTTATGGAGAAGCGCAATTTTCTGATAAACACTGCCTTCGCCGAAAAAAATATAACCGAACAATTAATGTTCACAAAAAAGGCTATTAGTTTTAACTCCACTGATGACACCCATTGTGTTTAGCATCAGGTGATAGTTAACATTCAGTTTTGTCATGGAAGAGGAAGAGGACGAGACTTGTGATATGACAAATGAAACATATCCGTTATCATATACATTTATAACGAAAGTGAATGAAATCCTGATGAACTACGTCAAACTTTCGATGTGAAAAAACTCTTAAGAATACATGTTTCGTAGCAATCAGTCGTATATTACATATACTGCACTTATGGTTTTGATGTTATATTTGTTATTCTCGTGGGATTTTGTCTGATGCTTGGTCCGTTTCTGTGTGTGTTACATTTTAGTGTTGTGTCGTTGTTCTCCTCTTATATTTAAAGCGTTTCCCTCGGTTTTAGTTTGTTACCCCAATTTTGTTTTTTGTCCATGGATTTATGAGTTTTGAACAGCGGTATACTACTGTTGCCTTTATTTATCATATTGTAGTTACATGTAATTGTCAATTTAAATAGTTGTTTATATAGCTGTCTAAAACTTTATTCTAAATCTACTGTTTACATATTGTTAAATAATTCGAAAAACTAAAAACATAAATACAACACTAAAAATACTGTCTACTTGGTTATGACCAAATTTATTTTCATTATGAAAAAATAAATAAATAATAAAAAGAAATTAATACTGTTGAGATTCTCAGTTTCCTAATTCTTAACACACTAAGGCAAAACAACGAAAGAGTAAAACAAGTCACCGGAACAGAAAACATTTAATACAACCACTATTGTAAGATAATTAAAAGGGTAATCATAATTTCAGCAGTAGGCAATTCTCTTCGGGTCAGCATTGCCTTGTCCCGAATCCTCCAATTGTGTCGAATCCTTGACTTTAGGGCGAAATCTGTTCATAAACTTTAATTTCAAACTGTAAAAGAGAACATTAGTTTTCTTCTCAAAATTTGTAGATTGTATAAAGTGTCTTTTGTTCTTTCTTATAATATAAACTTATCAGGCGAACGATGGATGTATAGCAGGAGCCGCTCACCCTATTAACGTAAGGTATTTATGCGAATGTCTCAGGTTTTTTTCTTATGTCTTGTGTTTTAAAAATTAGTTTTTTAAAATGGGTAAAATACAGTTGCCTCTTATAATTTGAGTATGGCATTTGTATATAAACTGTCATTTTGTTCTGGTGTTGCTTCGAGCTCTTCGATGTAAGCATTTCGAAAAAACTACAAACAACTTTGGTTTGTATAGGCAGATATTCATATATACATGTACACTAATACAGAAGCATATTTCTAGTTCTACAATTTATTTCTTGTCCAGTTATCCCAGCCTTATGTTTTATTCATCAGAGTAAACACTTATTTTGCCTTTTGGACTTCATTAGTTTTTAACAAGGCGTATTATTTTCATAATAACTACATAAATCTTACACTGGATAATGAATCCATACAAGCATAACTGCCACAGTTGAAACACCTAAAACTACCAGCGTTATCATGACAACAATCCATGGTTTCACTAGAGGAAAATGAAACAAAAAACCTCAATCTTGTACATATATTTATCTACATTTTATTATCAATATACTTTGAACTGTTTGGCGCATGTTTCATTAAAATAATTTTCAATGTAGATACATATATCTTTTTTTAGAAAGGGATGAATAATATATTGTAAAAGACATTCTGAATCCAACACAAAATTCCATAAACGTACCATTATCAAGATGCCTGACCTTTTGATTGTCAACATATTTGGTAGGCTTTGTGGACGTGATTTTTAAATAACAGTTGTAAACGACCTGTGCCCCGCGTGTTCTTTTTTTATATGAGGTAGAAATCGTTCAGGAGGTTCTCGGGAAGAAAAGAAAACTTAATTTAATCATTGAATTCATACTCCGTTATAAAGATGATGCCCTCTCACTTTATAGTTAAATGTTTAGGTGACTATTTTAAACACATATATCTTTACGACAAAAGAGATTATTCTAGCTATCCAATGCTAAACTTTCAATTACGTCGAAGAAGCAAAGAGAGTTGCCAGTATTTTGAGTATATCTCTCCAATAAATACGATATTCCAGAGCTAGTGTTTCGTATCTTAATTTCATTGATGAAGTGTTACAACCACAAGAAAGGTTTTGAACCACAACTTCCAATGGTAAAACTAAAGTTGGATCTACAAAATATTTACGCCATGACAAGTTAGTTTATGAAGTATGTTTCAAATACATCTGCGGATATGTTCATTCGTCGTAACAATAATTTCGTTCCATCGGTTCCTCGGTAAAGACACAAACGAATGAGACTTATGTTCAAAATTTGTACAGGTGCCATATGTAAAGTACAATCTGCTTACCTGCTCATTAGATATTTTTTTTGTTTTTAGTGAGATTGGTGCTTACCAATATTAATTTTCATTGTAGTATTTAAAACACGGTAAAGTGTTTTTCTCCCGTTTATTTTACATTGGCACTGTTTATCTACGACTTATGGGTTTTGAAAGCTTCTTAGCTATTTCGTCCCTTTCTTGTAATAAAGTAATATCAGAAATTATTTTCGTCAGCAAAAAATATGAAATTACTTATTATCATTTTACGTATGGATTCTGCTTTTATAAGAAACTATTTTTTTTGGGTGAAATTAGATACTTGAAGAAATACTGAACCAAATACGACATAGCGAAGGATACATTTGATTTTGAAAATAACAAATAAAGAAGCAGCAATATTCAGCAGTTAGCATTCAACACTTGTGGAGATGCTTTTCAGGGGTTTAACCAGAAACGATTTTAGGCTTGAGTTTACTGTTGGACCTTTCTGGTTTTATCAGCTTAACACCAAAGTTCGTATTTGATTTTGTATTACGAATATTTTGGTTCGCATATCACTGAAAAAACTTTTCTTGTCAAAATGCGCATCAGGTGAAGTTATTAGCAATGTTAATTAAATTAAATAATATATAATTTTTTCAAACTTTTGTAAGAAAGTATGACTTCTCCGCTATTATATCCTGTGAACGTATTCTGTTCAACTCACTTTTGTCGCAATATTCTCCTGTGTATACATTGTGACAATGACACACTAGTTGACTCTCTGATGTGTTGTAGCAATGACCATGTTCGCAGTAGTTATCCATACCAATACATTCATACAACACTGCAATTAAACAGTATGAAAAATGATGATATAAACTCTTGGTCTTTAATCTGATTAGTTAAGAAATGAATTGGTTGACATATTTAATCTACATGACATATACGAAGCATTCACGCCTGCATACGGGGTATATATCTCTCAATTGATACGATATTCCCGTGCTTGCATTTCCTATCATGATTTTCTTGATAGAGGGTTACTGCTCACAAGGAAGCTATTAAATCAAGAGTTCCAAATGGTGAAGTTGAAATCATCCCTTCGTAAATTTTACGGACGCCATCATGAGTTGGTTGACCGTTATGAAATAACCATTTCACAAATGATATCGGATATGTTCCTCACGTCGTAACTACAATCCCCTTCCCTTTCATGAATTTGACCTACCGAATTAGACTATTTACCGGATTTGTAATCACATAAGCAACACGACGGGTGCCGCATGTGGAGCAGGATCTGCTTACCCTTCCGGAGCACCTGAGATCACCCCTAGTTTTTGGTGGGGTTCGTGTTGTTTATTCTTTAGTTTTCTATGTTGTGTCATGTGTACTATTGTTTTTCTGTTTGTCTTTTTCATTTTTAGCCATGGCGTTGTCAGTTTGTTTTAGATTTATGAGTTTGACTGTCCCTTTGGTATCTTTCGTCCCTCTTTTACATACTTCATTGTGCACGATATATGCTGCTATGATATGTTTTTGAATTGAAGTGTTTGGGCAAACCAAGTAACGTAGGTTCACACATACATGAAACCTGAATGACCTCAGTAAGAACAAACTTAATACAATCCGAGGTTAACTTAAAGTGAGAGAGAGTGGCGACTTTCATTTTTGTAATAAGAAACTACATTTAATGAATTTTAATTAAATCGACGCATTCGATCCTGCTTATTTTGGAGTTTATTTTAGTCATTTAGTTATATTCACTTGTTTTGCACATGCAAAAATAACATACGAGATCGAACATTTGTAAACCGTTTACATATTTCAATGGACAACTGAAAACGGATGACCAACACTAAACTATTTGATGTGGTGATTCAGTTTCCAATGGTGAATTTGTTTCAAATTGAGCATAAAAAAGCTATATAACTTGCATTTCTAGTATGAATTTAAATTGTTATTTAAATCTACAATGGCTTGACTGAATAACATAAAACCTTCATGAAAAGTGACGACCGCATTAACTGTGTAAAAAATATTTTGCTTATAATTACTTTTAAATCACGTTGTGTGGTTTGGGAATAACCTTCCCCAATAACGATAGAAAAAAAAAAAAAAAAAATAGGAAACCAAAATAATTATGAAATTATCAAAAAAACATTTAAACCTCAATTAAGCAAAGCAAAAGTGTTCTAATGTCATATATTTATAATATTAATAGGAACATTAGACGTCTATAAATACAATTTTTCTTGAAAATGATTACACAGTATAATTCTAGAACGTCTTTAAAACATATAAATATATGGACAGAGTTAATCCAAATTCTAATATGATGACCTATTATCGTCAACCAGTATAATCACAATATATCTACCTGTAGCGCAAACGCAGTAATACACAATAACGGCTGTTCCGCGTTACGACTAACTTATTTATACTACCAAATATTCTCAAGTTTCGACACATATCTGCAAATTTCAATTTATTTTTCATGGTAATATCATAAAAAGGAAAATTCCACGAAATGATGTTATTGACTTGGATGGTAACGAAACAAGGTGACGTCACAAGTATGTTTCCGTAAACAAAACAAAAACTCAAATGTTAGTATAAAAAATCAAATGTATTTTACCCCTCACTAACGCTTAGGGAAAAATAATCAAATATAAATGCCAAACCCATGGTTAAATGAAAACGAATCTACAGCTACAATCAATTATTTCTTAAGTAGTTTTTACCAGTTTCATTATTTGTTGAATTTGACGATGCTGTATTTATGGTCATTATTTTGCGAGTCGTTGATGTTGGAGGACTTTTAGTCGATGTACTTTGAGCTGAAGATGATACCTTGGTTGCCATGGTTGTTGTTGCTCTTGTTGTAGCAGGCAATGTTGTGCTTGTTGAGGGTTGTGTTGTCTGTACTACTGTTGAAGTGAAGAATGAACAAGGAATAAATGAGTAAGATTTAGATTCAATAATTAATCACAAGACAAGCATAAGAAGTTCACCAACTCAATTAGATTATTTTTCAATGTATATATTTTACATAGTATGTTGATTCAATAAACGCTTAATGAATTTAGTATATATATATATGACCAGTTTTAATTCTTCTATTTAATTGGTAATTTTCTTCTTGGATTTTTACAATTTTATCTCTCATCCAATACTCGTGAAAGAAAAACATATATTTAATAGATCTTTGAAAAGAGAGATTAATTGTCACACGTGGTGACAATCATTTAATACAATGTACCATTTTCACAGTGAAATCCAGCATATCCTGTGATACAACTGCAAGAATATCCATTGATATTATCCTTACACTGTCCATGTTGACAAGGAGATGAAGAGCACTCATTTATGTCTGCAAAGATGTCAAAATAATGTTTGTTATTAATTGAATAGTTATTTAGATTTCAAACAAGTATGAAAGTCCAAAGAATTATAGAATTTGTAGGTAGACTTAGCTTATACAATTTTTTTTAAATATTTATTTATCTTTTTGGCTTTTGGAATAAATCGGGAAATAATGACAGCAAATATACTTGATTCCTCTATTATAAAAGTAATGCCAAGATGGTTAAACAATTATGTTAGAGACGATTTTAATAAAATGCTGTTTTTTTTTAAAGAGATCAATAATGCAATGACGTTATAATATTAACAACAATGTATATGTATATAATTGATTTCTGATATGTATTGCATAGTTTTTTCAATTTCCATCATAAACACTTCATTAATATCATATTATGCTTTTTCCCCGATTCAGTTTCTTCTTACAGAAATAAAGAATTATTAGCATCACAACTTTAAAGAACCACAAAGAGTACCTGTCCCGCAGTTGACTCCTGTGTATCCTTTTGTGCAATTACACACATATCCATTTATTTGGTCCAAGCATATCCCATTGTTACACGGAGATGAACCACACTCATCAATATCTTCAAATGAGAGTAAAAGAGCAATGATGACACTTATGTGTAGGAATATAAATTGATGGAAGTAAAATAGGAATTTCTTTAACTGATATAATTTTTTGTTATGCTTCATATAATCTGAAATGTCTTAATTTGTTACTTTTGTTTAGGTGTATGTTTATTTTGCGCACAAATATTTTATTTGCTTCGTTTCTTTCGATTCAATATTCAAGCCTTTACAAAGTAAGAGAGAGGCGAAATATACCAAAGAGATATTCAAACACATGAATCAAAAAACAAACTGACTATGTCATGGCAAACAAAGAAAACGAAGAAAAGAGAACAAACACAACATAGAAAACTAAAGACTGAGTAAAATGAGTGATGTGCAAAACACAATAATATTGTTTAATTTTATTTTTGTTAAAATTTTCTTTTACGACTTATAACAGCCTTGATAATGGGATAGTTGGAGACTTTCGGGGGTCTCTGTATATAATATATGTATAAAAAGTTGCTCAAGCAATTTTGAAGATCTAACTTTACTGAGCTAAACTTGAGACGAAATATATATATATATATATATATATATATATATATATATATATATATATATATATATATATATATATATATATATATACAACTCGTCTAAACATCAACCCAACAATGTTAGATCTGTAAATTTGCTTTCGCAATTTTTTTGTTCTTCCCTCGCCGGGATTCGAACACATGCTACTGAGATATCGTGACACCAAATCGCCTGCACTGCAGCCGTCCTGCTAGACCACACGACCACCTGGGTTTCACAAAAATAAAGCTTTCGGTGGCCGTGTGTTACTTTTCCTCGTCAGTTTTAATCTAGCGTCGTACTACAGTACATGATATATAAGGCATGAAGATGTTATTGTTACAGATCAGCTCAATTATCTATACTAAAGGATCCTTCAAATTAATGCAAGATACAGTCACAGAAATAATTATATTTATAAGTAAGTCTGAGTCAGTGACAACTTTACAACAGATTTATCCATCGGATCACCAGCAATGATGATGATACATGGTTGTGTACATAATGTATATACAACTCGTTTAAACATCAACCCAACAATGTTAGATCTGTAAATTTGCTTTCGCAAAATGTTTGTTCTTCCCTCGCCGGGATTCGAACCCATGCTACTAAGATATCGTGAAACCTAATCGCCTGCACTGCAGCTGTTCCGCTAGACCACAGGACCACCTGGGCCGTGTGTTACCTTTCCTCGTCAGTTTTAATCTAGCGTCGTACTACAGTAGGAAAGCAAATTTACAGTGCACGCGATTCGGTGTCACGATATCTCAGTAGCATGAATTCGAATCTCGGCGTGGGAAGAACAAAAAATTTGCGAAATCAAATTTACAGATCTAACATTGCTGGGTTGATGTATATATCAAAAAAGTTTCTTTTCAATCGATGTACAGAATTATATAAATATAAATAAAGAAGTTTGAAGTAAAAAGTACAGGTTCCAGCCGCGGCCGGGGAGGATAAAAGGAATAAAATGTAATATAACAAATTTAGGCTTATTTTTTAGGCACTTTATATACTAGCATATAGTCCTGTATAACCTTGTGTCAACCGATAGACGAATGTTTGTGATAAAATTGTCGCATTTTTAGATGTGTATAAAAAAATACAAATCTAGTGTGGTGGTATGGATTTTAACATTATCATCCTTGACAGCATACAAAATAGCTGAACTGAAAAGTACACCATCTACTTGAAACTTTACATCCCTAGATAAAGCCGATGAAGAAATGTATAACATCGACCACCGAAAGCTATAGTTTTTGTGTAGACTAGACGGTCAAGGTGTAAAGGGCGGTAGACACAGTGCAGACATTGTTGCCACGATGTCACAGCAACAAGGGTTCGGATCCCGCCGAGGGAAGAACAACAATTTCAAGATCTTACATTTTTGGACTACATTTGAGATGTATTGAGATATGCTAAAACCTGGTTAACATTTAATCGTTATATGTATCTGTCTTTTCTGCACATCAAAAACGTGCAGACACAAAAAAAAAAAAAAAATTTTTTTTTTTAATAGACTTTGTTTTAATCCATTTATATCTAAAATAGTTGGTTCATATATTTTACAGACTTTTTGAAAGATCACAGACTTTTCTTAATAAAACACCTTACAAATGTAAATTGTAGTACAATCCGTCAGATTACAGTACAATTTATGTGCATATAACTAAATTTTGAATAACTATTTAAGATTGATGGATTTGATTATCAGAATATATGAAACCTTACACATACTTTTCAAACAAGTTTATCATTTAGATTGACTTTACAAGCCTACACATAATACGTATCTTAAAGCTATAAATTTTATACATTTCGCACGTTTCTTTTTTTAATGAATGAAGACATCGGATATATAGAATATGCATCTAATCTGCAAGGATATACAGTACCCTTATTTGTTGATATGTTTAATAAAAGGATATGTGTGGTAAACATAATATATTGTCCATTTTGATAGAATAACAAGTGTGAATTCTACCGATATTAAAGTGTTTAGGAAACATAAATCTTTCTTTCAATTTATATTTTCTTTCTATTAATATTTATTGAGAACTTTAAAGAATGGCCTACTCAACATTATTAAAAAAAGGAACTATATCACTATTTGAATAAACGATTTTTTAATATTTTTTTTACTCTTTTAATCCCTACGATATCTATCTGTAAAAAAGGTCACATGTGTATGCTCCTTGTGACTTTCATGATTCCTTTATCTCACGAACTAGTCATTTTAATTCCTTTTTTTTTGTGTGTAACATTTTTAGAATTTTCTTATTTCAAATAACAATTGCCTTACATAAAGCAGACATGTAATATCTCGTTATGTAGAAATATGTAATGGTAAATGGAAAGAGGATTTCTTACTATATCAATTTTCCCAATATTGATTGTTTGTGATGAATATACAGAAAATTACCACTCTGGATCTTGCATATGGCAACTCATTACCATATATGTCCCATGCTTAAAAATATCGACATACATTATTTGCATTTCCAAACTAAATAATGAAACAAATTGAAATGATTCTAAATGAATTTGACGTGTCCGCAGCACCACGCCAACATTTGAAAGTCAAGGATATGTAAATAAATGAAAGAGCATAAGCTCATATCTGAATAAAAATCAAGTTTTACAATAAGTTATGCAAATGATATATTATACAAAATTGATTTAGCAATTTAGGGGACCAAACTGCCATACCTCATTCAAACTATTCCGTTTATCAATACAAAAAATCCTCAGTTCCGAGTTCAAAATTTAATTACAATAACTGATATCAAGCGATGAAAAATAAAATCTCCTTACCATTTTCACAGTTATTTCCAGTAAATCCGGCATTACAGGCGCATTTATAGCCATTTATATGATCTTGGCAGGAACCATGTTTGCATGGCGATGACATACATTCATCTACACCTGAAAAACAAATAGGATTCAACCTTTATTGAATTCATAAATTCATGATAAAATACTAAGAGTGTATTTCTTTTCATCTTGTTAATAATTTTCTTTCTTCTTTTATTCTGCATTCGAATTCATAACAATTAAACACCTTTATTGTTCATACATATTGAATATAAATTTGCATGGCGGGTTGCTGTATGAACGTATGAGACCATTATCCTGTCGTAGCACACTGTCTCGGTCTTTTTCAATGTATGCGAGCTACTCATTTTGTGCTTGTTTCCGTCATTTGCATTTTTCTAGTCGCCTTAAGTTAAGGCTTGGTCATTGCAATGGTAATATAAAAGAAGTTTTATAACGTAAATACAAATTCAAATCTTTATTAACTACATCCAACTTGCAGATAAATTATTGGTACATCATTAGGTATTTGTTCACCGAAGGAACTGCACACAAATTATAATAAACATAGTATAACTTGAATAAGAACATAATTGTTGCAGCATAGTGACTGAATATTTATACCCGTTTCACAGCATTGACCATCGTATCCCTTTTGACAATGACATATCTTATTATTGTCGTAGGTACCATGGTCACATCTTTGTGCACAAGCCATTTCTTCTACTATATCTTTAACTGTCTTATTACACATTTTTAAACAATCATTTCTACTTAAAGCTGTTTGCTTGTTTTGTTGACAGCACATTAACGTTTCTCTTTGTCTAATTCCTTCACAAGGTCGAGCGCATTTTGTCTAAAGTAAATGCATCCCAAGGTCGCAGAAATTAACCCCTGATCCACATTCATCATCACACAAAATATAAGGAATAAAGAGGATAACAGTCAACAAATGAAGCATTTTAACAAATTACCGTCAATGTTAGTTATATATAAAAAGTATGTTCAGATACTTTGGAATCACATTTTAAATATTTAATCCTTTACAAACAACTGAAACGATTTTATTTAATCTTGCGCTATCATAAATAAGTCACGTGAATCAACACCTTATACGGTACGAACAGATAAAGTAACCAAGGTGGATACCAAAGCTGACTGCAGCTGTCTTAAAAGCTTATCTAAAAGTAAAATAACAAAAACGACGAACTCCGGGGAAATTCTAAACGGAAAATGTCTTCATAAATTGACAAAAACCCAACAAAAGCTCAAACATATAAAACGAAAAAAAACTCAACATATTCCAGGCTTGACTTGATTAAAAGAATCCTTTACAAAATAGTATTATGTATCCAAGGTTAACATTTCCTAATTATTTTCTTGATATTTTCTTAATTTAAGAACAGGGAAATACATAAAAAACGTAAATTAAGAATTGAAGCATTGATAGTCTGTGTACTCAAAGCACATTTCTAGAAAAGGGATCAGTACAATGAATAATTTTAGCATCTTTATTATTTTGAGTTATTGCTATTGTACTAATATCACAAATAAGGAGATTTGATCTGATTGCCAATGAGACAACTATCCACCAGAGTTTATCAATCAAGAATAGAAAGAATAAATGAATGCATGAATTTTTTTTTTTATATTGAAAGCCACATAACATGACATGAATCACATTAATATGGTCTTAATTATAAACCAATTGTTTACAAAACTTTGAATTTTTGAAATATAAAGGCTTTTCTACCTCAGGAATAGATTACCTAAGGTGTATTCCGCAAACATCATTTAGGAATTTTAGATCTTCAATGCTCAACATTATACTTTATTTGCCGTTTTCTTACTTTTGTTTTATTCCAGAGTCACCGATGAGTTTTTTGTAAATATTTTTTTAAAATCCTGGAACCTATAATGAGTTTTTTTTAAACACCTCTACACAAATTTAGAACCTTATGGCTGATTATGTTACTATGTAGGGGACTCCTGTCGAACGAACGAAATTTCATGGTGTTAGAAAATCAAAATTGTTGATGATAGCAGTATTTTGGTACACAAAATGTATAAACCAAATATGAGAACTAAATAGTTGGACTTGGGAAAGGAAGGGTAATAAAAATTGAAAATTTTAAAAGCTTTATAACTTACCAGAATCGCAGTCAATTCCACTATATCCAGGTTCACAAGTACAGGAATATCCATTGACATGATCTAGGCAAGTACCATGCTGACATGGAGATGGTGTGCATTCATTTATATCTAAAAAGTGAGGTTTCAAACAAGATCAGAGATGGACGCGTGTTGTGTCTTTATGTTTACTTTCACATGTTTCTGTTTTGGTTCAATTTCGCGTTTTTTTTTCATACTGCGTGTGTCTCAAATAGCGAATAAGGCATATATATGTTCTGAACTGTTTTAGTTATTTTATAAGTTGTATCAATTCAGAAATTCATCACTGATATACGATATGTTTTAATTCAGACACCTTGATATCAACTTTAAAAGATCATACATACAAATGAAACAATATCTATAAAAGTCCATGAATTTTTCGAGGGCCCAAATTACATCTTATAGAACTATATTTTGACAATACAGAATACAATGTACCGGATATTAGTTGTATTGGACGAAGTGCAAAAACCACTAGTTGATTAGAAACGATATACCCTAATATAGTATAAAAAGGTTTACTGGATGTCATGCTGCTCGATCGTTGTATTATCCTGATGTCATGTTCAAAATTGTGCTTCTTACCTTATCATTTCCAATGTGTTTAGGTTCGTCTGCTTTATTTTTATTTGAAATAACAGAAGTACAACAAGTCTTCCTTAAGCTCTTATTTTTATAAGAAATTCAATCTCATAAGTCGAAAATAACTGACAATGCAAAGGAAATAAATTAAGAAAAGGCCAAACGACAATAACAGTATACAAATCACAAAAAAGAACACTATATACTGAGCAACACGTCGACGTTTGGAATTATATGACCAAGAAGACCCTAAATAGAATAGAATAATGTAACATTCCCAAAGGGACTTAGTTTCTTAATCTAAAAACAGGAAATTATATTATTTATTAAAGACATGAATATTAAATTTGAAGCACCGAAAGTCTGTGTACTTATAACACATTTCCTGAAAAAATTTACCAGTACCCTGAATAGTTTAATCATCTTTAATGGGTTAAGTAATTGTAATAGTATCAATATAAAACATTTCATGGTGTTAAATAATCAAAATTATAGATTGCAGCAGTATTAAGAGACAAAATTAATAAACAAAAAAATAGAACTTACCAATTTGACTAGGGTAGGGTTATTAATAAGAGAACGGTAATACATAATGGAAATTATAGAATCTATATAACTTACCAACATCGCAGTCGATTCCACTATATCCGAGATCACATGAGCAGGAATACCCATTGATTTGATCTAGGCAAGTACCATGCTGACATGGAGATTGTGTGCATTCATTTATATCTAAAATGAGATGTGTAAAACATAACCTTAAATGGAAGCGTATAAAAAGTAAAATCACAAAATAATGAACTCCGGGAAAAATCCAAAACGGAAAGTACCTAATCAAATGACAAAACACATGAAAGGAAAAGTCAACAACTATCATATCCTTGACTTGGTACAAGAATTTTTAAATGTAGAAAATGGTAGATTGAACCCTGGTTTATAGCGCTAAACCTCTCACTTGCATGACAGTCGCATCAAATTCTATTATATTTACAACGATGCGTGCAAAAATCAGACATAATACTTTACTCATTATTGAAGACCGTACGGTTACCTATAGTTGCTAACATCTGTGTCATTTTGGTCTCTTGTGGAGAGTTGTCGCATTGGCAAGCATACCACATCTGCTTTTTATAATAGGTAAAAATGTTCATATAGGGGTACACTATTCATCACCGTGTCACAATCTCAATCAGAACACAAACAAACCAATATTTAACAAAGAAGCACACATAATCATATATCAAAGAAGTAGGTCCGGTAAGGGCCGATTTTGGCCTCAAATTTCAGGTTCATCTGCCGATTGATTTTGAACATTTTTTAAACACTTAAGTGTCTATTTCAGCTGATTCAATTAGTTGATATGAAAGACTTTAACTGATTTTGTCAGTAAAACGCTCCGATTCAAGCTGAAATATGAAAAATCTATCAACTATGCCAAAAAATGTCACTTTTCAGATGGTTTTTGTCAAAATTGAAGGTGGCCGAATCCGTGTTCATCCTAAACCTTTATATATGTTATGTTCTATCATCAAATACAATTTACATTTCAATATTATGAATAAACACATATGCAGCCAATTTCATTTAAGACAGAAACCGTCTAAAATTTAACTAAAATTCTAAAATTGTGAAGATTTCAGTAATTTAGCATGACTTAATGGTGCTGGTACCCGATATATGTGCATTGTATTGTCAAAAGCAGCCCATATTTATGGATCAAAAGCATTCTACTTTACAATATATCACTCAAAGTTTACATTTTAACAATTTGTAAAACTGCTATACTTTTGGGCCAAAAAGGGGTCTTACTAGACCTACTCCTTTAAAAACCACGCTCATTGCATAATATTTATGTATTTAAGATCGACCCAAAAATAGAGATATAAAATAATTTTGTCGTTCAAAGTATTTTTCAAATTATAATAACAATATCATAATGGCATTATAACAGAACAATAACGTAATGGCATTATTATATAACAATAACACAAAGGCTGGATGTTTAAGAAATACAAAGCCACGTCATATGTACCAAAGAAACACAAAATGTCACTGTGTCTTTATATAAAAAAAAAAACCCGAAAATAATACTTAACAATTTGACTTTAGAAAGGTAATAAATAAGAGATTTGACTTTAGAAAGGTAAGAAATAAGAGATTTGACTTTAGAAAGGTAAGAAATAAGAGATTTGACTTTAGAAAGGTAATAAATAAGAGAAAGGTAATAAATAATAAAAATTATAGAAACTATATATTAACTTACCAACAGTGCAGTCGATTCCACTATATCCAGGATCACACGTACAGGAATACCCATTAATTTGATCTAGACAAGTACCATGCTGACATGGAGATGGTGAGCATTCATTTATATCTAAAATGTGATGTTTAAAACAATATCATAGATGGAAACACATTGTGTCTTAATGCTTATGTTCACAGGTTTTCTGTTATGGTTTTATTTTTTTTTCATATTGCGTGCGTATCAAAGAGAAAAATTAATGTTAAAAATTGAGTTTCCTGCCAAATAAAATCCAATGTATTTACTGTTCGTGTTCTGTATTTTTGTTTGAAATGCAATTAATCTTCCAAAAACTATTTTTTTTATAAGAAATTACGGATATTTTCATTACGTTTTTTCGTTTCACAATACACATTTTTGAAAACGTGTTACAGAACTGCAATTTTTTTTTAAATATGTATTTTCAAATATTTTGAAATCAAGCGTCATCGAAGAGACATTTACTATCGAAATGCGCATCTTGTGCAGTACAACTCATTAGCTATTAGTTAAATTAATTTCATTGACCAATGCGTATGTACTTTTTTTAGTACTTGTATTGAGATCTGTTTTCTATAGTTACAGCTGATTTACTTATATGAAAAGGAGATACTATAAATAACTTCAAGCAGAATCAATGACATAAAATATATGTACTAGATAAAACTATGAATATGTCCCTTGAATATTATGTTGTTATTAATTTGAAATTTTACTCATCTAGCAAATGAATTTCAAGTTTTTTTCCCCAGAAACCGAAATATAAGTTTAAATGTCATGGGATGTATAAACAAAATATGAGACATTTTTTCATACGGTGTCAAACTTTAGTATTATTGCGATATGATCAAGTTGTTATAAAAAATATAAGTTGACTTGATTTAAAGCTACAGATTGGGAATAGTGTATGCATGTATTACATAAAGAAATATAAAAAAGGTAAAATTCGTTATCTTTTAGGTAATAAAAGTTGTTGTTAAGAAATGAAGAAAGTCCAGTGAAATGAATCTTATTTACCACTTATTCCACTGACTTTAATTTTGACAACACAACACGTGTTATTTTGGCATTTCGTAATAAGGAAAACTATGTAGAAAACAATAATTAATTTGCACAACAGTATAGTAAACCCTCTGCTTCATCGTTTAACGAATACATATGACATTTAAAACGTATATGTTCTAACAACAGCAACATGGTTATGTTCTGTACACAAAACTATTCCAACATGAGGTAAAACGACTGAAATCGACACTGCATACTATCAACATCAGTAATTTGATGACCGATATGATACCATTATAGTCGTCTGATCTGCAATATTGTTGATTGTGTTCTATGTCATATCATGACTTTTTGACAGACAAATTTGCATAGTGGGTGATCAGAACATAAGAGCCCTGTCGACACATCGGGTTTTGCCCTTTGCGTGCTATTATTGTGTTTGTTTTGTTCGACAAAATAAGCATCTCATGCTATGGATGTAAAACCCGATAAAAATAAAAAGAATGTCACCATCTAATAGCTATAGGATAATACGGGAAATATTGTCGATATAATCAAACAATCTGGTTCAACGGTAAAGAAATAAGCCAAAAAATCATAGCTGTTTTGTCAATATTCATACAACCTTTAATTCTATTAGTTGACGATGGCTGTCCTGAGCATGTCCAGTATTTATAAGGAATGTCACTGAAAAAGGGAAACAAGGGAAAACAGCTGTAAATAATGGTAGCTTCTTAATTTTTAAAGCCATACCATTTACCTGTTTCACAGTTGTCTCCTGTGTATCCTTTTGTACAAGTACAAACATATCCGTTTATTTGGTCTTGGCATATCCCATGGTCACACGGATTAGAACTGCACTCGTCAATACCTGTAAAAATATTGGGCTATTATAAAAGTATATGTAATGTTTGAAGTAACACCGGACTTAGACTTCAAAACTACAGAAATGTCTGTCACCATATTTTCTTTAGGCTTAAGCAATTTTATGTCTAAATAAACAGTCGATTTGATTTAATTTCAAGTGGTATTAAAGCGAATAGAGATGATCAAAAGACAATATTATTGGGCATATCATCTACAAAGTCATATTTTAAAATGGGAAACGGAAGGTACCAGCCTAGTTTTATGTCTTGTAGATGCTAAATAATTCGATATAATCAAACATGGATATTTACACAAAACCATGTGTCTCAATTTCATCAAAGATAAATTATCAAAGGGATCAGATTCACAGTGTGGCATTTCATTCCAGTCTTCAAATAGGAGATTTTAAGTCGTCTCTGTACATTTCTATTGGAATTTACTTAGAGGTACCAAATTAAATTTCAATAGGTCTTACAACATCTGTATTTTGCTAACCAAACCTTGTAGACATACAAATTTTGTATGATATTCTGTTTAACCATATGAAGTGAAGGTACCTAAAATATATATGTGTCTGTATGAATTGTTTGGAAAACCAAAGAGCCTGGAATTGTGCTATCTGTAATTAACACCATTGGCCTGTATAAGTTATATATAAAGTTGAATACTTTTATTCGTAGTTTTGACGTCCTGTCGGCTTATAAACTGGAATTTGTACCTCAATTTTAAGTTTGGATTTATAGCATTTCTATTGTCATCTTATAAGGTCATGCCGATTTAATAACTACACGTCTGGAGCTGGCATGTCAGTTAACTGCTAGTAGTCTGTTGTTGTTTGTGTATTATTGTCATTTTGTTTATTTTCTTTGGTTACATCTTCTGACATCAGTCGGACTTCTCTTGAACTGAATTTTAATGTGCGTATTGTTATGCGTTTACTTTTCTACATTGGCTAGAGGTATAGGGGGAGGGTTGAGATCTCACAAACATGTTTAACCCCGCCGCATTTTTGCGCCTGTCCCAAGTCAGGAGCCTCTGGCCTTTGTTAGTCTTGTATTATTTTAAATTTAGTTTCTTGTGTACAATTTGGAAATTAGTATGGCGTTCATTATCACTGAACTAGTATATATTTGTTTAGGGGCCAGTGGAAGGATGCCTCCGGGTGCGGGAATTTCTCGCTACATTGAAGACCTGTTGGTGACCTTCTGCTGTTGTTTTTTTCTATGGTCGGGTTGTTGTCTCTTTGGCACATTCCCCATTTCCATTCTCAATTTTGCAATAAGAAAAAAATGTGAAAACGATTTAATTAAGTAGTGTCAAGTATGGGTATGACAATAAACCGTGAATTTAGCAAATCCCAAATACACTGGTTGGTGATGCGTCTGACAAATGCGGAACGCAAGGATTATGTAATAGGTAATAGGTTACACTTACTATTGGTAACGGTATTGGGTTCGACGTTGATAATTATTGGTAATATTAATTATATGGAAAACAAGAGGGGTCGGAATGTTATAATTTTTAATCAACACCATTGTCTATATTAGTTATATCTAAAGTTGAACTCTTTGATTCGTTGTTTTTACCCAATGCCGGTTCACAAATTGGACTCGTTATATTAGTATCATAAATATAAATATATATCCACCAATTTAATTTTAATTTCAAGTTTAATCATAGAAATGGGTTTCAACCGACCTTCAAACCCTTCATGATTATATCATGAGGAGTACCCGAATTGCACCCATACTTAAATTCACATCCGTAAAAATCAAATAACCAATGTTTGGTATCATTTTTTCCAAATATTTAGAACAATTTGACAATAGTTCATGTTTTTTTATTAATCTTATTTAAGAAATGAATGCCTATACCTTTTATTCATTGCTCATTTTTAAGATTTTACTTTTGATTGACGTAGTATGGTTATGTCTTAGTTGATTTTACTTTTTCTAGTTAATATTTCAGCTGCTGACATATACTGTGAACGTTGTAAGTATAGTTTAATATGTTTTTCTATGCTGAAAGACGTGCATAACGTCAAACTATTCACATTCAAACTGTTAAGTCTCTAAGAAAACTTGTAAAAAGTAAAATCACAAAAATACTGAACTTAGAGGAAAATCAATTCGGAAGGTTTTCCCTGCAATTTTGCTAACTGTGTGCAATTTGGATATTAGGTGCAATTTGGGTATTGTGACGTTTTATTAAAATTAATGGCCTAGTATATTCCAACAACTGTTCGAACGTCGTAGATTTGTTAAAATAAATACCTTACAATGTTTATATGTAAATCTTCGCACAAAAAAAGACGTCAGATACAGTACAATTTATGTGACCATTTCACACCGATTTACGATTTATGTGAACGTTTAACACCTTATTACGATTTATGTGTTTGATTATCTAAACATAATCAACCTTACACTTGTACCATTTCCAACAAGTTAAAAACTAACAGTTAATTTGTCACGAAAATATACATAAATTAACCAGCTATAAATTTTAGACGAACATATACAACCTCTTGTAACTCTCATTTGAACTATTTTTAACGACATCTACATTTTATTACACATCTATACAAGTGCATTCAATAAAACCAATATCGAATATATTTTAAAAGTGTCTAAAATTAAAAATATATGATCTAGATTTTTGTAGCCTGTCTTCAATCAATCTATTTTGAATTTACCAATAAATAATCCTTCTACATTATCGATGTCATTTTTAAACAAATCACGAGTAATAATTGTCTTTCTGAAATCTTTACCTCTAAACTTTTGGAATATTGGGTCCTCAATGCTCTTCAGATTACACTGAACTTGTCATTATGAATTTTTTATTCGAGCGTCATGGATGAGTATTGTTTAAAAGGAAAATGTTTGCCATTTGTTGTTCCGTACTTCACATAAACGAGTCTGTTTGAGTTCTGAACTATAACTTATACTTGTGGCATTCCTTTGTTTTGTTGTTGCTTCAAAACATGTATGTTTTATTGCAATCATTAACAATGACGAGTTTGGAGTGTATAAGGCGTATTTTCTTAATTGTTTTTTGTCAAACAATTGGCAAAACAAACTTTATCAATGATGACTTTATAAAAAAAAAGAACCAATCTGATATTTTACAGTACCAGTATGAATGATATATGCAGTTGAGCTAAACATCAAAACCATCACATTACACTCAGGTTTAATTGAAATTCTACGACACCAATTACTTACTCAGCTCACAGTCAGAACCTGTGTAACCAGGATTGCATGTACAGGAATATCCATTGATATTATCTTGGCAAGTACCTTGGTGACAAGGAGATGAATTGCATTCATTTATATCTAAAACGTGAAATGATTTTTTTATTTGATCTAGATATGTAGGATCTTTAATTTTTTTTTTTATTTCAGTGAGAGAATATTGTGTCAGTTTGATTGAATGAGAAAATATTTCCTGTATTGCATATATACTCTTCAATTCATTGGGTGTCATGCTTAAACAGATATGAGCATGGTAATGGAGATTGAAATCCTGATAGCAATGATAGGAGATCTCGGAAAAAATGAAGGTTCTTATATATATATCTTTACATCAAACATCCAAAACAGAACTTTGTGAGATACTTTTTATTATTGAAATAATCCCACAAGATATAATAATACCGTATTTTTAGGTTCAGTAGAAATCCATTCGTAAATTTAACGGACGCCATCACCAGTTGGTTGACCGTTTTGGAATATCTGTTTCGACGAATATGTTACAATTGTAACTATATACAGTCATGCTTCATGTCCCCGTATGTGACCTACTGAATTAGACTTGTAACTGATTTTGTTCTTAAATGAGCAACACGACGATTGCCTCATATGGAGCCGGATCTGCTTACCCTTCAAATCAAAAGAACCTGAGATTACACCCCGTTTTTCTTAGGTTCGTGTTGCTATGTCTTTAGTTTTTTATATTGTGTTTTGTGAACTGCTGTTTACTTTTTGTATCCTTAGCAGTCAGTGTCAGTTCATATTCGACTTAAGAGTTCTAATGACCATTTGGTATCAGTCGTCTCTTTTTTTCGAAACACGAGACAGGAGACAGACGACATTGCTGATATGTTCACATGCTCTTTCTTAGGTGACAATAGACTACAAGGTTCATTTTTTGCCCCAAAACCTAATAAACAGCTGCGCCATGAGCGCATGATACGCCCGTCGTCTTGTATGAAAGATTTACGCAATAATCATCAATAGTTTCTGAGAAAGCAATAACCATATATTGTTTTTGAGATACATAGGGACATATTATACCCCCACCCTCTTTAAAAAAAAACTAAATATCACTAAAATAAAATTTTGAATCAAAACCAAAAAGTATACAGATCTTTAAATTAATATAACAAAGAAATGTGTGAAATTTTAAGCAATAATCATAAATTGTTTTTGAGATACGACGCGACATGTAAAACAAATCCTCCCCCTTTTTTTACAAAAGACTAAATAACTGAAAAATAAAATTTTGAATCATCACCAAAAAGTATACAGATCTTTTGATTAATATATAACAAAGAAGTGTGTAAAGTTTTAAGCAATAATCATAAATCTTTTTGAGATACGGCGCGACATGTAAAAACCCCCTCCCCCTTTTTTACAAAATACTCAATAACTCAAAAATGAAATTTTGAATCATCACCAAAAAGTATACAGATCTTAAGGTTAATATAACTAAGACGTGTGTAAAGTTTTAAGCAATAATCAAAAACAGTTTTTGATATACGGTGCGACATGTGAAAAAAACACACCCCTGTTTTAGTTACAAAGAGCCGTAACTCAAAAAGTTTTAATCTTTTTTTCACCAAAAAGTATACAGATCATTGATCATCATAAGAAACAACTATAATAAGTTTCATGAAATTTGGATAAGTCGTTCTCAAGTTACGGTGCGAAATGTTTACGCCGGACATACGGATAGACGGACAGACGGACAGACGGACGGACACCAGACATTTGTATAACATAAAACGTCCCGTCAAAATTTTGACGGGCGTATAAAAATGAACGTGCATTTGTCCAAGAACATTCTTAAGATTTGAATACCTTATATTCTTCCCTAAAAATACCAGAAGGCAATTATAGTATACAAGCTAAGACACGTATCCCCTTAACTAGTATGCGTTTACGTTAGTACTGAGAAGGAATACTTTGAAATGAGAAGTTTCATCATCTAAGTGTTTTGTTGAGTCTCGTAGAAAACAAAATGAAATAGAATACATAAAAGGTTTATTTTATAGAAATTTTGTCATATCATTGAAATTGTTTAATTGTGATACGATGTAAAAAAATGTTCGCTGCCATCACTTAAAGCTCCATGATGTGTCTCGTAACTGATATATTACAGAACCAAAACGCAGAGATCCGTACTTAGTGATATACAAAGTTCAACAGGAAATTAAAGTTGACATATTTGACTTAAATGATGGTATAAATGAAATTTGACGACATCAATTACTTACCCAGCTCACAGTTAGTGCCCGTGAATCCAAGATTACATGTGCAGGAATATTCATTGATATTATCTTGGCAAGTACCTTGGTGGCAAGGAGATGAACTACATTCATTTATATCTAAAACATGAATAATATTTCAAACTTGATTGAGACATCTTTGACGTACTAGTATGCTATTTCTATTGCAGTGATATAACATTGTTTCTCTAAATGATTTGCTATTTTCATACGGATGATTGTGAAAAACAATGTTCTCCTCTCTAAGGAAATAACTGTTCTCGGGAAATGATTATTGGAAATTTTTAATTATGACGCATCATTTTTAAGATAGATTTCATCTGAAATTGCTATTGTGACGTCATGAAAAAAGCGATCATGCCTGATGACGTCGCATGAAAAGAAAACAATCGTTACAATTCTTTAAAAAAGGAAAGACAAACTGGTTTAGAAATCGTCTTAAAATCATTAGAGAATCAGATTCCCTCACTATCTCTCGTGTATAACGATATTCCTTCACTTTCAACAGTTGAATCAAGAATATTGACAAAGCTCAGCAAACCTCGCGTTTCGAAAAATTAGAATTCAACAGTCTCGAGTTAAATACCTTTACACCCTGAATGCAGTGGTGGAATCTATATGCCACTTTGATTGAATGTAAAAAAGAATTCTCTGAAACTGATGAGTTCTTCAATTTATTGCGTGTCATGCTAAATAAAAATTAGTATGAGCATAGAGTGTGAACTGCTGATAGCAACTTTAGAATATCTCACAATGAATGAAGCTATATATATCCTTACATCGAACATCCCTAATAGAATTTTGTAAGATACTTCTTATTATTGGAATAATTTCACATCCAACAAGATACAACATCGAATTTATAGGTTAAGTAGAAATATTGCATTTCAACAAAACCGTATTTGTTTTAAGAAACAGAAGATTGGAAACAAACGTTATTGCTGACATTTTCACAGTCAATGCTTCCCTTGATACCATCAGTTAGAAAAGGTAAACAATGTTTGTGTAAAAATTAGTATATATTCATACAAAGATATTTTTTGTTATTTCGTAGATTCTTTCCTGTAAATACAGTATTCAATTATTGTATATCAGCTAAGAAACGTTACCCCAAGACTTAAACGCAACACCTTTCTCTTTTGAAGTGGATTCAATTGTTTTGAAAAAATGAAAACAACAGGATATAAATTTCTTGCATCTGAAGCCTTTTTTTATGGATTTACCTTTGTCAGGAATGATCAATATCTTAATATTTGAAAGCCAAGGATGAGTACCAACTGAAACAGTTGAAGAACTGTACAACCTCAAAGGACATATAAACATTAGCCAAATAGACCCAAGATGTGGTATGAATGCTCCCATGAACCTGATACGTTAAGCGAACAATGAATATCTCTTTTTGGGATTTCCTACTTTGCATAAATATATTTGTAGTTGAGCCCTTAAAATTGTCCTTCTTATATGGCAGTAAAAAAACCTGCTGTTGTTTGAAGGGGTGAGGACTTTATTATAATAAAAGACAGTGGGCGCATTTTCCTTGTAAAATACCAGTAGCTGCTCTCGATACATGAAGTACTATTTTAGTAAACAGTTTGTTGCAATCACTAAAAGTTTCATGTTGTGTCTCGTAGCTGAAATGTTATAGTACCAATATGCAGAAATCCGTCCTTTTTGAAATATTTAGTTTTGCTGTAAATCAAACACATAATAATTTAGATAAGGGTCTAATTAAAATTTTTACGACTTTAGTTACTTACCAAGCTCACAGTTAGTGCCCGTGTATCCAGGGTTACATGTGCAGGAATAACCATTGATTTTATCCTGGCAAGTACCTTGGTGGCAAGGAGATGAACTACATTCATTTATATCTAAAACGTGAAATGTTACATATTTATAATTTGACTTAGACATCTATGATCTCTGTATTTTTAAACGAGTTTTTTTGTCGGCGATAGGTTTTTTTTCAGTAAGACAGACAATTCTTTGTATTGTATGATTTTTTAAGTTAATTGAGCATCATGGTAAAACAGCAATGTGCATGAATATGAGGAAATGAGATGCGTGATTCAGTTGCACAAATATTTACTGTTATATTTACTATAAGGAATGCAATTTAGAGGTTGTATGTTCTTCAACGATTGACAAATGTGCATAAAATAAGGTACAAATTCTCTCCGGATGTTCTCCAGTTTTAAGATTTATGTATTTCTTAAATTTCAAAATATATCTTATACTATGAAAGTAGCATATATTACCAATGTCACAATTGAGTCCTTTAAATCCGGCATGACAAGCACATGCATAACCATTCACCTGATCTTGGCAGGATCCATGTTTACACGGAGAAGACATGCATTCATCGATATCTAGAAACAGTAAAGATTCCTTAAAGTGAAGCAGCGGAGAAAACAATTTTAGAAATTTAAATAACCTACATACTTCATTGCATTACAATAACTTTTTTAAAAGCTTAAATCGTATCCGTTCTGAAAATATGTGTCGTAAATATGAAATTTAGTAACAAAAATGCTTGAATTTTGATAGAAAAGGGGGGAACTATTCCCATCTGGCCGTAGAACCAAATCTGAAGGGAGAGTCACTGCTATGAGGGATGTTTGAATTCAATATCCAAATTACGATAGGAATGGGGACCTTAAATTCAATAATGCATGTACTCTGGACGTTATAGAATTATAGCAAGAATGTTTGAGCGTTCCGTTTATGGCCCGTTCCGAGTCTGCATTTCTGCTCTTATTCAACACACCTGTTTTCCATTGCAGACAACCTTTTAAACTCTAAATCTCTGTCGTAGAACTTATTATAAAAAGTAAATGATCCAAATGCTCATTATTAAAATTTAAAAAAAAAATGAATCAGAAATATCACGCTTTATCTTAATGGAATTAGTATTGCTTAGTGTTTCATAAAAATGACAGAGGAGAGTTATTTAGAGTTATTCATTCCTCCCGTCAAACGTTAATTTTGGTAGCTCTGTTTATATGCGAAAATATCTACTTTCAATTACATTAGTTTCTGTCATGAATTCAGATACAAAGATATTACTTTCTTTCCTTATCTTGCATATAAATATGGATGCCTTAAAAAATTTTTGTCTTCTAGAGATGCATACTGTTATTATCTTTAGTTGAGGTAGCAAGTGTACTTCTTCAAGTTTTTCCACCGTCGTGTCCATTTCATTCAGTTACATTGAATAGATTTACTTTAAGTTTCATTAAAAAATCCTGTAGGGTTCTCTCACAAATAACTTCATATGCCGAGTACTTAACTGAAAATTTCAATTGTTTATGTACTTTATTCTTATACTATTGGATAAATTATGAATATATTTACGACTGTATTCCCATTTTAATCAGTTATTAGTTGATCCCTCCTCAGTATTTTTCAATGAACAGCAATGTAAGTGCATTTATGTAAGTACTCCTCAAAACATTGCTATGAAATCTTCAACACGAAGTATATGTTACCCTTTTATATGTGTGGCCAGCTTCGTTGTGGTATTTATATAAAGAACAGCAGTACAAGTACTACTTCTTCCTTTTTTGTGTGTGGAGGGATTATACTTTGTTTGTATGCACGGACATTTTATCACGAATCATAAGTAATCATTTCCATGATATTCCAAAACTGAATAAGGTCGGTTTAGCAGTCTTAGTTTCACTACAATGTCTTATTATAATCTGGAAAATCAAGTAAAAATATATATGACAATTCTCATGCTTATACTGAACTACATGTTACTGTACAAATGGAACATATGGAGATATACATTCTAATATTTTTTGAAGTCAGACACGCGAATCAATGAATGTGTTTGTAGATGTTTTTTGTGTTCTGTTAAATTGTTCCTTTTAAAATTGTTGCACGATGATGACTGTTGTATCCGTATTTCGACTATTTTATTTATTATGTCTGTTTAGTTCACGTATCATTGTACATATAACGGAATTTGATGAGACTGCCATCAAAGTGAGAGTTTTAGCGCTTTAAAACCAGGTTTAATTCACCATTTTTTCACATTTGAAAATGCCTGTACCAAGTCAGGAGTATGACAGTTCTTGTCCATTCGTTTTTGATGTGTTTTGTCATTTGATTTTGCCATGTGATTATGGACTTTCCGATTGGATGCTCCTCTGAGTTCAGTATTTTTGTGATTTCACTTTTTTCTAATCAAACCGTTGCCGATCTAGTGATATTTAAAAACAAAGAGACATTTTAACTGAAACAATCAGTAAACATTTCGGTTTGTGACCTTTTTTAAAAGTGCACTTCAAATTATTGTAACGGTATGCATGATGTCACAAATCTTTACTGTGATTGGATGAATCAATGGAATTGAAAATCGAACAACAACAAAAATAAGAAAAGAAAAGGAAAACATTACGGTCATACGAAAAAATGAAATTATCCAGATAATCAAATATATTTTCAGGTAAATAAGACTTTTTATCGGCACTGTCCAATTGTTTGCATTTCTATGCTTAGGCTTCAAAACATGAGTTGGTAAATATCAATGATATATCATAAGTTCTACCAGGTTAATGGTTATGCTATTTAAGGCTATAATGCGTAATGTTTTGTCATTTGATTTTGCCATGTGATTAGGGACTTTCCGATTGAATTTTCCTCGGAGTTCAGTATTTTTGGTATTTTACTTTTTTCAAAAATATATGTAGTAGAGAGTAATGTTATAGTATAGCAAAGCTTTAGTCTAAAAGAAGATCCCCAGTAGTATACTGCTGTTCAATAGTCATGAATCGGTTTAACTGAAACAATTCCTAATCAAAATCCAAAACAAAGAGGAAAATAATGGAACAACAGAAACACTGAACGTCTACAAAAACAAACGTCAACATATATAGCAACAAACTTTTTGATAACAACTGACATATTCCTGACTTGGTACATAACATATAAAAAACTGGTCACATTCCCTAGTTATATCTCTACAAGACGAAACATAGAGATCATATCTGGGAACCGGTACATAATCAAAATTAATTATTTATGATTATAATATAGCTCTCCAAAAGAGGCGTGGTTTGTTAAGCAGCTGTATTTACAAAGTGCAACCTTTATGTATTTCTGTATCTCTGAAAACTACCTGTATATATATTTAGCATGCAGTGTAGATTTTAATTCTTTAGAGAAAGGTGCATATACTTAATTTTCAGAATCGTCATCCTTTTACCGTTTTGTTGCGTGCATTTTTTCAACTATAATAAAAAGTAATCTCATAAAGATTCATTTTTGATTTAAACTCTTTGCTCACATCTGAATGCGTCAGATATTTTTTTTTTAAATATAGTACTTGTTCAAAATATTCCTGGAAAGAAAAGACTAGCAGTTTAAAAACATACATGCAAAATTTCATTTACTTAACATCAGCTGATTAAATATTTTCTAACTGAATAGTACATTTCTGACACGTATGTAAGTTATTTTCATCTTGACTTTAATATCCTTATGTTGTTTTACCACTCTATTCATTCATGAGGCTCCGCCTTAAACACTTATCAAAAACCATCTATATCTATAATATATTTTTAAAACTTATATTATATAATGAAATTTAGCAGCGCACATATTTTGTTCAAAATTTTCCAGTAAAGAAATGTAATAATACAATAATTTGTACTAAATCATTTCTTAAATTAAGTATAGAGGGATTTGTTTCTAGGAACAAAAAGCATCTGCAAAGCATTTGCATGTACTTCTGAAAGTCTAAAAAAAAATTGGAAAAGATAATATTGTGTTTAGGATCAAAGATGTAAAACAAATTGGAAGAAAAAAATAGCAAGAATCAACATACAATTATATAGATGAAAATTAAGTACTAGTATATCTGCAAAGGATTTCAAAATTTTAATCAGTCAATTTTTATTCCTCAAAATTATTTCAAATATAGGTTTCTACAATTTTGTATGAATTCCTTTTTTTAACAAAGTAATTGTTCCATTCTGGTCTAAATCTAAAGGTTTTGATGAGAAACACAACTCTGTAAATACAGCTATTTTGCATTTGTTGGTCAATTGAATACCGTGTACAAATTTGAATACATGTACTTCATTAAGTTCAGTTAAACACGATAAAAACTGATTCCTTGAATCGTCGGATCTTGGCACGTATAATACTACGTTTAAAAAAAGGTGCGCACAACTACATAATAAATAACTTCCATATATAAATGAAGTCATGACACAAAAAAAATCGCAATTCAAGATGTATCCCATAGCTATTTTACAAAAAGAACTGTAATGAAATATATAAAACAAACTGGGCGTTAATATAATCACTTTGAAGGTTATAAATGCAATTGATTTTACATTCAGAATTACAAAACTTAAATGAAGTTTGAGTAACATTTTTATTAATAGTTTTAAATTGAGAAAAACACATGCGTACAGTTTGTGATTAATAGATGCATGATTTTTTTTTATTAGTTGTTAGTGGCTTTGAACAAGATGCCAGTAACTGCGAGTACTCTCAGATCAGTAATTAGTGTCTATTTGTTGTTTGGATATACAAGTAGCCGGCCATGTCCACTCTGTGTTTTTGTTTTGTGTATTTTTATTTGTATCCATCTGATGAGTTAAGCCTTTTTCAACAAACTCTTATAGTTCGTTCTTGTGTTGTACTGTTACACCACTGTCCCAAGTTAGGGGAGGGTAGGAGTCCCGCTAACATGTTTACCCCCCCCCCCCCCCATTCTGTGTGTATGTGCCTGTCCCAAGTCAGGAGCATGTAATTCAGTGGTTGTCGTCTGTTGATGTGTTACAAATATGTTTTTCATTTATTTTTGTATATAAATTAGGCCGTTAATAAGGGAACACACAGAACATACACCAACATTTTGTACGTTTCAACAAAAATTAGCATTTAACGATTGTAGGACAACTATAACAAAGTAAATACGTATTTAGAATTTTATAGTTTTGGAAGGTAGATTAATTTCATTATCGTGTTAATCCTGAAATTGCTGTATTAAAATACAAATATAAAGATATTGAACTCGTGGTTTTAACCTGAAGCACTCATTAAACAAGTCGGAATAATGTGCGATTAGTCAGTTTTATATTTATTTACAAAGATTTAAACAACGTGGATATCTACAAAATATATTCCTTTATTACTGAACACGAAATCCAATCATCCTATAAAATACTGATTAGGAAGATCTGATGCATGTTTATCATACATTTATGGATGCGTTATTTGTTTTACAGAATATAGTGAACATATTGTTGTCACGGCGAAGTATCAGGAATATGGAAATGGCCCCCATCCGTCTGTCCGTTTCATACTTGGAAGAATTATTTGCGCCACTTTCTCTTGATTTTGCTATAGTGCAAGTTTGATTAGACATTTTTTTACGCGAAGAAAAGAACTTGTAAACGCAACTACTTCCGTTTTACCATTAGCCTTGAATATAGAACCATTTGATTTTGCCATTTGATAAGGGACTTTCCGTTTTGAATATTCCTCGGAGTTCAGTATTTTGTGATTTTACTTTTTTACGCAGAAAAAAACACAGATCAATAAGTAGTTGTACCATTATTTTCAGAAATATTAATTTGAGAGTATTTGTAAAAACATTTTGGATGATTTATTTTTTACAGACTATATTGAACATATTGTTGTCACGACGACCCACCCGGAATATGGAAATGGTCTCAATTCGTCCGTCCGTCCAGCGAAGAACTTTTATATTTGGTAGGATTATTTGTCGTCACATTCTCTTGACTGTGCTATAGTGCAAGTTTGATTAAACATTTTTTACGCGAGCTAAAGAACTTTGGTCATTTTGGAAAATAATTTTCAAAATGAGACCTTGTAAAAGCAACTACTTCCGTTTTACCATTGGCTATAATATAGAAATCGTCAAGCTAATATGTATTGAGAGTATTGAAATGTTATACTTGTTATACAAAATACCATTGACAAGTCTCTTGACAATGACCTAGGGATCAGAACCTTAAAAAAGTCGTCAAACTAATATGAACACTGAAAATACCATTGATATATTCCAAGTATGTCCTATCAGACTGACAAATGCAAAAAACTTAAAATGGAAAATAAATTAAATTTATTCAAGTTCACTTGACCATGTCCTACAGACTGATATATACATATAGTAATTCGACTTTATAATACCACAAGAATTTCCTATCAAACTAGCTTAAGTTGAAAACTTAATAATTGTTGTTGCCGTCGTCGAAAAATCATTCCCTATGTTGGTGTATTTCACACGACAGTATTACATCTTCATGTTAAACGTTTGAAATATATAAGAGTATTAAGTCTGTTTTCGTATTCATTTAGTTTTTATGACTTCGCAAAACTTTGTTAGAATTAAAAAAAAACTATTTCACTGAAACCGAAATGTTTCTTTTTAATGAGGGGATGAAAAATGTTGAACATTGTTTTTCTCTCTGAAATTTGAAATTACACATCACAAATGGAGTTCCAGTGAAAAAATAGAAATGATCTCAAACACAGAAGATGCACGTTAGTGGTCAATTCCTAATATTATATTAGTCATTCTACTAAATAACATAGAGAATGTATTGGTTCACAATGTATACCTGCTTCACAGCATTGGCCACCATATCCCTGTTGACAATGACATATTTTCTTACTGTCATAAGTACCGTGGTCGCATCTTTTTGCACAAGGTCTTTCTTCTGTTATGTCTTTTGGTGTCTTGTTGCACATTTTCAAACAATCGTTTCTATATAAAGCAATTTGTTTGGTTTGTTGACAGCACATTAGTGTTTCCCTTTTTTGTACTCCATTACAAGGAAGCGAACATTTTGTCCATATCAAATGCATTCCGAGATCACAGAAATTAACTCCCGGTCCACATTCATTAACACACCAAACAAAGGGAACACACAGAGCAATGACCAACAATTTGTACATTTCAATAAACTGTATTTATTCACAAAGTTTAAAAAAATGAGGATATCTACAAAATATAATCCTATGCTAGTGAACACAAAATCCAAACATCCTATAAATGCTGATTAAGAAGAGGCATGCTCATCATACTTCACTCTCTTAATACGTATTCCTCAAAATGACATTATTCTTCCAACGTACAATTCGCTTTTTGTGTGTGAAATTTCACACTTATATTTGTCATAGCGATTGGTATCATCGTTTATTATGATAACTTTCTATATTCTTTCTACAGCACGATTTTATTTAAATTTAAGGGTTTCTCCAATTCTTATGATAAATGAGCATTTACATTGGTATTTATTGTAATGTAGTATATAATAGATGAGAATTATATAACTAAGCGTCTCAATAAATCAACGGACAGAGTACAGATATTTTACGGGGAAGTTATAAGTCCTGTCGAACCTAAATTATAGTCGGTCAGATTTTTAAGCAATTTTTAAATTACATGAAATCAAAAGGTACTGAATTAGTTTGAATTGTTGTGACAGAGTTAAACTTCATTTTCATTCTAAAGTCTTATGTAATTGATGGATATCATATTTTCCAACAAAAATATTGTAAGATTCTAGGATCAGTTTTGATTAATATGATGTGTCCTATTTTCGAGTTTCTTTAGTGGCGAATATACTTGTTGTTTATAGAAATATAATGTAACCATCATCTAATAACGCAAATCAATACACACATTGCTTCTCTATCAACATAAAAAAAATGCAATCGTACTGATATCATACACGAATATATTGAAGTATTTTATGTTAGGTTGTGTTATATTATATATTTTTGTAATGATTTGATAGATTTTTTTTTAAAAGGATACCGGCTAAAAGAGTCATATCAAGTATTGCTAAAAGTATTGCTTAACAGGCCTTGTAGAACTGCAAAATGCCTATAAAAACGTCTTATTTTGTTAAATATTTGTTTGTTTTTATTCAAATTTTGACACGGTCATGACTAGTGTACCCTATTTTGACAATTTTACCTATTATGTCTGTAATGTTTACGCATCGTTGTAAATATAATGGAATTTTATTCGACTGTCATACAAGTAAGAGGTTAGGCGCTATAAAACCAGGTTCATTTCACCATTTTCTACATTTGAAAATGACTGTACCAAGTTAAGAATATAACAGTTATTGTCCATTTGTTGCATGGTGGGCACTGTTCTATATTAATTCGATTTTTCTAATAGATTGGAGTTCAGTATTTTTGGTGAATTTACTCTTTTAATGTAGAAAACACAGATTAATATGAAGTTGTACCAGAATCTAAAGAAATAATAATTTAAGAGTATCTGTAAAACCTTTTGGATGCTTTATTTTTTACAGAATATATTGAACATATTGTTGTCACGGCGACGCACCCGGAATATGAAAATGTTCTCCATCCGATCGTCCGTCCAGCGAAGAACTTTCTTACTAGATAGGATTATTTGACGTCACATTTTCTTGACTGCTTTAGTGCAAGTTTGATTAGATATATTTTACGCGAGCTTAAGAACTTTGGCCATCTTTGAAAATAATTTTCAAAATGAGACCTTGTAAAAAGTAAAATCACAAAAATACTGAACTTAGAGGAAAATCAATTAGGAAAGTCAATAACCACATGGCAAAATCAAATAACAAAACGCATCAAAAACGAATGGATAGGAACTGTCATATTCCTGACTTGGTACAGGCATTTTCAAATGTAGAAAATGGTAGATTAAACCTGGTTCTATAGAGCTAACCCTCTCACTTTAATGACAGTTTCATCAAATTCCGTTATATTTACATTGATGCGTTAAATAAACAGACACAATAAATAAAATAGTCAAAATATGGGTAAATATGTCATCATCATATAACAATTTTAAAAGGGACAATTTAACAGAACACAAACACATATACTATCTACGGACACATTCATTGATTTGAGTGTCTGACGTCAGAAAATTTTATACGTCACATAGATTTGTCGTTCAATGTGCATACAAACAATTTTAAAATTTTCATAGGCAATGTTAGCATACAGGGTTAAAAAATCAAAAGTATGTAAGAATAATTTCAGAAATAGACCGAGATTTAAACTAGTCCAAAAGTTATAAATAGAATTTATAAGAATCCACAAATAGTTAATTCCACTACGCGATTGAATGATTGTGACGTTTCTGGTTCAACGTTTATTGTAATTTATAATAGTAATATATCATAATGACATATAATAGAACAATATCATACTGAAGGGATCTTTTAAAGAACAGAGTCACGTTATAAGAACAAAAGAAATACAAAAAGTCGCATATACAAAACAAACCACCAAAAAATTAAATCCAATACAAAGACATTGACGAGATGTATAAGTACCGAGCCACGTCAAACGGATATCACAAAAAAACATTCAACAGTAAAAGTAATATTAATAATAGAACAAAGACAAATGAAATAACTATAAAACACGTTGTTAATATGATAAACAACATCAGTACGCAGAATCTATACATCAAGACCATCGTGTATTATTTGAGAAGTTGATATGGAATATTTATCAACAAGGTCTTGGTACCTTCCGATGAACTTTTTTTTAGAAAAAGGACGAGACGTTCTTTGACATACCCCTGGTTCATCAACTTTCTACTCAGACACTGATGACGTTTTTTGAAAGTTTGAGTAGGAGCTGCAGGCTCTTGAATATCGAATAAGTTGGGAATTATATATCCCATATGCAGGTGAAGTTGGTATATTGCTACTAAAGTGCGGGAAATTTATAATTTCAAAATTAAAATCGTCTCGTTTGTCATAGATTCTGGTACTGAGATGACTGTGTAAGTCAAATTCGAGATATAAGTCTAAAAATGAGAGGAAGCCGTGTCTGTTGTTTCTTTAATCTCTAGTTCTGGGGGATATATTAATGGAACCCAATCAGAAAAGTTCGGATTGTTTATGGAAAGAAAATCATCTATATATCTGAAAGTCAAATTAAATAATCTGGCTTCTTTGATCCTCTTGTTTTTGACAAGTGTCTGGAGGAACTCCGATTCATATAAAAATAAGAAGAGGTCGACAAGAAGAGGCGCACAGTTTGTTCCATAGGAATGCCGACAATTTGTTGGAAAAGTCTACCTCCAAACTGAACAAATATGTTGTCGATAAGAAACTCCATCATACTGACCACTTGTTCTTCTGAGTAGCATGTTTTACCTTTTTGTTTGTCACTATCAACGAAATATGCCTTATGAAATCCAAAAGTAATAAATTTATAGCGTATGCTACCATTTTTATGTTGAAAGGCATTGTGGATTATTTCTTTTAGGCGATTTTTCAATTTCACATGGGGAATGGTGGTATACAGGGTTGAAAAATCAAAAGTTTTGATGGAACTAATTTCAGAAACAGACCGAGATTTAAAATTGTCTAAAAGTTCAGAATTTTTAGGAATCCACATATGGCTAATACCACTACACGAGTAAACAGTTTCACAGTATTTCTGAAGATCCTCTTTCACTGCGGACAATTCTTTTACAAGACATTCGTAGTAATACGATTTACATACAAAGACAATATTATTTCAAGCTTTGTCCGCAGGAACAACAACATACTTATCATGAAGAGTTGATAGACATTCCATGGTCTCTTTGTCTCTGAAAATGGTCGATCGTTCACATAGTTTTTCAACTTGTGAATGCGACGTTGTATCAGAGACTTGATAGTTTTAAACCACTCTGACAAAGTGTCCAGTTCAACTTCTTCTCGCTTAGCCCATGCTCTGGCGTAGTCCTAAATGGAATCCATATTTATTTTAAAGTTATGGTTCCAATTGATGTGTTGGGGTTCTCTAAACTTAGGACCATGAGAAATCACCTTTCGGAGATTTTCATGTTGAATTATGTTTAGATCTCCAGTTATAACATGACCAGAGGGGTTGTAATTATAAGGCGAGTGGCAACTACTTCTGTTTTATCATTGGCCTTAAATATAGAAAAATAATTCGTCAAACTGATATGTACTGAGAGTAATAAAATGTTATGCATGTTATACACAATACTATTGATATATCTTATGTCACTGGACCATGACCTATAGACCAGAACCTAGAAATAGTCATCAAACTAATATCAACTGGTAATTATGAAACTTAAAAAATACCATTGATCGATCCAAAGTAGATTATATCAAACTGAAATAAGCAGAAAACTGTAAATTGAAAGGTTTAATTTATTCAAGGTCACTTGACCATGTCTTACAGACTGATATATACAGATAGTAATACCACTTCATACAAAAATCATTTATATATCACAAGAAGTTCCTATCAAACTAGCTTAAGCTGAAAACTTAATAATTGGTAATTGCGTCACTGGAAAAGCATTCCCTATGTCTCGCTTTCTACGACTTTTGTCGCAGGCGAAACAAACAACAAAAAAACCAACCTGAGATTAGTGTACTGCACACGCCATTATAAAATCGTCCTGTTTAACGTTTCGATTTTTTTAAATTTGAATATATATAACAGTTTTCAGTCTGTTTACAGTAATTTTAATTGATAAGTTCGCAAAATTAGCGAAAAATCAAAATTCAATTTTTTTTAGTGAGGAGATGAAAAATGTCTAATATAAAAATGAAGATGTGGTATGATTGCCAATGAGACAACTCTCCACAAGAGACCAAAATGACACAGAAATTAACAACTATAGGTCAACGTACGGCCTTCGACAATGAGCAAAACCCATTACCGCATAGTCAGCTATTAAAGGCGCCGAAATGACAATGTAAAACGGTTCAAACGAGGAAAATAACGGCCTTATTTATTAAAAAAAAAAGAAAGAAAAGAAACGAAAAACAAACATGTAACACATAAACAAACGACAACCACTGAATTACAAGCCCATGACTTGGGACATGCATACAAACATTGTTTTTCTCTCTGAAATTTGAAAATTACACATCATAAATGTAGTTCCAGTAAAATAATAGTAATGATCTCATACAAAGAAGATGCACGATAGTGGTCAATTCCTAAAAATATATTAGTCATTCCACTAAATAATATTGTGAATGTATTGGTTCACAATGTTTACCTGCTTCACAGCATTGACCACCATATCCCTGTTGACAATGACATATTTTCTTACTGTCATAAGTACCATGGTCGCATCTTTGTGCACAAGGTCTTTCTTCTTTTATGTCTTTTGATGTCTTGTTACACATTTTTAAACAATCGTTTCTACTTAAAGCAGTTTGCTTGGTTTGTTGACAGCACATTAGTGTTTCCCTTTTTCTTACCCCCTCACAAGGAAGCTGGCATTTTGTCCATAGTAAATGCATTCCGAGATCACAGAAATTAACTCCTGTTCCACATTCATTAACAGCGTCAGAAACGGTAAGCAGAGACATTGAAATAAACCAAAAAGGAATGAGTAGCACTTCCATATCAAACTTACTTGAAAAAATTAAAAAGGAGAGACAACGAAACAAAAATATCAATAGCTTATCTGATAACGATATGAAAGTTTACAATAAAGAGAACCCCTGGTAGTTTACAAACGACATCAGAATACAATCCAAAATCGGATTTTTCCTATTTGGCAACTTAACCTAAATTTTTAACTTAATAACTCTGCACCAAAATTAATATATATCGTAATTTATTTGAAGGGTTTTTATGTTTATCTCATCTGTTTGAATACAGCTGTGAAAGTTAATCCCTAGGTCATTATGGCGTTTAGAAATGGCTTTTAAGAAAGTGACATAGGCCTGGAATATAGATATTAATAATAACACTGCCAATTACTGCATTTTAACAAGTTAAATTTATCATTTCATAATGGATTATGATGATGTGCACCTTTCTAATATCTATAATTGATATGATTTTGAGTTTGATTATCGATACATTATAAAATATAGTACACTGTTGGTTATTTCGCTACTTAATAGAACGATTCCACGTTTTTAATTCTCTCACAAATGTAGGTTTCTCAACGTTTCTTCTTTTTTTTCCTAAATTTAATGCAATTCAGAATAAATTAAATATTTCAACACAGAAACAAAATATTCAAAATCTGCATCCACATGCCCTATCATTTTGAACTAATATCGATAGTAAATTGCTAAAACAAAAACTAGTTAACCGCTAGCTAAATGACTTTATCCATTTAATTAAAAATAAAAAAAGATAATTTAAAAAAAACAACGTGTGACGTTATCTAAAGAACGAACAATAATATGATATATGATCTGTTACAAATAATTTGACAAAATAAATTATTTTGAAATGAGATCCATATTTTATTAGTGTATATCAATGTTTAAATAACATTCATCCTCTTGTCCGTAGATAAAGATTCCCTAAGACAACGCTTAGTTAACAAAGTAAGATGTGACTTTCAGTTTATCCTGTAGATTACATTTTATTTATTGGCCGTTTAGTAAAATTGGTCGAATTTAACTTATCTAAAATGTGAACTTGAAAAGTTGATTAAGTCTGAATTGACATCACTGAGTTATATCAATTGACGTTCAAACTGATACGTGGGGCCAATTTGCAGGTATCTTCATCATGTCTAGAATTTGGTCTCAGCATGTAATTGTTATATACTGTGATACTATGTCTCGCTTAAACGTTAAAATATAATTTGCACAACAAAAAACTATTTTATTTGTTACGGAAAGTACCAACGCAATCTTCATTCAAAAAAGTCAATCAAACTATTGAACTATGTAATACTGATATGTCAATTTAATACTTTTATGATAAAAACAACCTAATATAGTTATATTTTTTAAAAAGAATTCATCATTATAAAAGTGCATGTTATGAAGGCGAAAGGCAAATGTTGTTGACCAAAAGAGGTGTTTTGTTTATTTTTGTCGTTATTTCGTTTTATAGTTATGTTTCTTTTTTTCTATTTCTTCTACGTTTTCGACTTATTTCATATCATAGTAACCACATATTGTTTTCCCCGCAAGAACTGCTCAAATTAGTATGAAAGAACTGTATGATGTAATCAAAGCGGCAGACAATGGGATGAAGGGGTTTGCAGTTTCCTAAATATGGGTGCATATGAAATATAAGCATTTGAAGCTGCTCTGATAATTCTACAAAATAAATCAATGTTTCCTTTAATTTATTTAAAAGAAATTACCAAATGAGACATATCGATAGCGTTACTATTAAATTTAGCTTATGAAAGGTTATAATAAGGTAATAAAAGAATTTTCCTAAAATGAAATTATCGGATTATCAAAAGAATGCCACTCAATAAATATCTGTTCTTAAATGGTTTAACATTATTTAAATAAACCCTGTCTACTAGATTATTCAAATCAATATAAAAAAGAAGGTGTGGTATGAACTTTTCCAAGAGACAACTCTCCACCATAATCCAAAAGACAAAGAAGTTAACAACTATAGGTCACCATATGGCCTTCAACAATTAGCAAAACCTATAACACAAAGTGATTTATAAAAGACCCGAAATGACAAATATAAATCGATTCAAACGAGAAACTCAACGGCATAAGTTATTTATCAGTACACTTCCAACATCCAATTAATGGATTTAGTGTGAAGACTTTATTAACTTGCAAACAAAAACATTACCTTGCGCAAGGCAACATACAATTATCGACCAATTGTAGAACCGGGAAGGTGCATATGTATATAACAATAGTATTAAGTTTGGTTTTGAATTACTGGTGACAAATTCAATATTAATACCAATAATAACAATATTTGAATAATTAATCACAGTGTTAAACTGATAAACTTTTAAGAGTTTAATCATTAAAATGTAATCCTTCTACACATATTTCGTTACTTCTAATACATTTTGCACCAAGTCGTATCAATCCCGAAGTTATTTAAATCCTAATGTACGAGGTATAACACCCCAAAGCGAGCTAACTCAGATTATTATCCTGAATGTGTTTTTCATTTGAGACCCACCATTTGTTCTCAGTACCATTACCCTTTATAATATCATAAGTTTAGTAACCCTGCAATATACTTATACTTCCCTTCATTGTGTTATTGTTCTATGATAATGTTTGTATTATCATCTTTCATGTTTTGTTATGTGCTTTGTCTATATGCCATTTTGTGTTTCTTTGGTACACAAAAAAAGTGGTCATTGTATTATTGTGCTATGGTAACATTTTGTAATCTTGCCTTTCATTTTGCAAATGTGCTTTTGTCTATATGTTTTTTGTGCTTTTTTGTTACAAATTCGTTTGTTTTTATAGTGGTTAAGTTTTTAACACAATGTTGACTGCTGTTCCCCTATTTTTTTATATTTTTATCTATTGTGTACGCTTGTTTTGTCCACACATCGTTGTCAATAAAATGGAATAAGCTGTTTCTGTCATACAAGTGAGAAGTTAAGCTAGCTACAAAACCAGGTTCAATCGACCGTTGTCTACAAAAAATAATGCCTGTACCAAGTCAGGAATATGACAGTCTTATCCATTCGTTTTAGCTTTTGATTTTGTCATTTGAGTAAGGACTTTCCGTTTTAAATTTCCCTCGGAGTTCAGTATTTATGTGATTTTACTTTTACGATGCATTTGATATTTTGAATTCGGTTTAGTATGCTATTATATTTCCCTTACAACATTAATCATTTCATTTTACATTATTTGAATCAAAGATACAATAATGTGTTTCGAATTTCAATAAATAGATATCAGCTACGAACAATTGTTGCAAGAGTTCTATAACTTTCTTGAAGCATGGCACTCTTGCTACATGTAATGAGGCATCGGAATTAATGTTCGAAATTCGACCGGACTCGACACCGTGCATGAACACATGCCCGATCAAACGGACACGTCTATTCTACAGAGACCCGAAAAACTTAATAAACAAACAAACAAACAACTAAACAAAAGAACGAACAAAGATTGGGCAATCAGATTGAAACCAAAATACTGTTGTAAACATAGGCGTTGAAGGTTTGAGCATCTATCAAAGTTTTCCGTCCATATGCAGTAAAATAGATCAGTTCATATTCTATTTGGGTTAGTGTGGTGTTTTTTTGGTTTTGTATCTAGATAATTACTTTTGAAAAATCAAATTCACATAAACTTAAGGTCAAGGAACAATAAATGGGCTATGTCGCAGGTTTTGCTTAAATTTTGCATACAACCTTGGTTTGTTGTACTACAACTGTAAATCGAAAAAATACCAATGCATTTCTCTCATTTATCATTTCAAATATACATTTGTAACTGATTGACAAATGTGTGAATATTTATATAGAGAGCATATGAAATCGACAAACCTGTTTAAAATTTGCTTTAGATTCATGCAATCTCTTATTTTAATCCATAGATTTTTCTTAAAAACTGTATGTTCTTGACAATACATTTCTGATTTATTGAAATACAATAATCATGTGGTCATCGACTGCGTTTTTTGTCTAATAATCAATCTGTAACCTATTTGGGTAGTGAAAAACATAAAATAAATCAACGCGATGACGTTACGATTGTTTTGGCGATGTGTGGTATTTTCTCGCAAAGAACACAATTTAGAATGATGTATACCCGAAAGGCGAAGTCGATGACCCTATCTTTTTTCATGCAACATTGAAACGGAAATTTATTTATTCACACCATATAGTTTTTAACGAAATAGAAAAATCTATGGAGTAGAATTTAGAGATTTGATAATTTAAAGACAAATTTTAGACGTTTTTCGCAGATATTTTGTGCTTTCTTTACAAATTTTCACCCATTTTGAAAGAATTTAATCAGTAATATTTCTCAAATGAAAAATGAGATAAATGCGTTATTTTTTCAATTGTAGTCAATCAAGCCAGAGTTGTATGCCAAATTTACCTGAAATCTGTGACATAGCCCATTTACTGTAATAAAATTAACGGTATCAACTTTCTTGCACCAGATGCGCATTTCGACAATACATGTCTCTTCAGTGATGCTCGTGGCCAAAATATTTGAAATCCAAAGCTTATATAAAAGATGAAGAGCTATAATCCAAAAGGTCCAAAAAGCATAGCCAAATCCGTGAAAGGAATCAGAGCTTTGCATGAGGGAGATACATTCCTTAATTTATAATAATTTCTATCATTTTGTAACAGCAAATTTTAATAACACAAAACAAATCCGTATTTTCATGCCAGTACCGAAGTACTGGCTACTGGGCTGGTGATACCCTCGGGGACTAATAGTCCACCAGCAGAGGCATCGACCCAGTGATAGTAATAAAATTAACGGTATCAATTTTCTTGCACCAGATGCGCATTTCGACAATACATGTCTCTTCAGTGATGCTCGTGGCCAAAATATTTGAAATCCAAAGCTTATATAAAAGATGAAGAGCTATAATCCAAAAGGTCCAAAAAGTAAAGCCAAAGTGTAACTTTAACTTAAATTGCAAAATAATGTTGTATTCAGGCGATAGTTGGAGAAAAAAAGTAGATTAGCTTGAGTGTCACGAACGTAACTAATACATAACGATTTTTGTCTCGCCTTGACGAATTCAAAAAATGAGACATAGGTATGCTGTTTCCGTCGCCGCCGTGTCACCATTGTATTAGTTTGTTATTAGGTCTAGAATAGGGACGAAAGATACCAGAGGGACAGTCAAACTCATATATTGGAAATAAACTGACAACGCCATGGCTAAAAATGAAAGGACAAACTTATGGTGAACCACAAGTGGTAGGTCAATCATATTTGATATGCAGTTGTGTAAGCTTTGGCACATCTCATTACCATTGAGATTATTTGGCCCTGCCCACTCAGTCATGGTCTATTGATTTCGAAACATTTGCTTATTTTACATGTATTACTTTGTGATTAGGTCAACTTATGCGGAACCACAAGTGATAGGTCAATGATATTTGGTATGCAGTTGTATAAGCATTGGCATATCTCATTTCTATGGAGATAAGTTAACTCCGCCCCCTTAGGCAAAGTCTATTGACTTTAAAAAGTTTTGGTAAGTAATCATGAATTAGTTTGAGATTAGGTCAGTTCAAGGGGAACCATTAGTGGTAGGCCAATGTTAATTGGTAATCAGTTGTATAAGCATTGGCACAGCTCATTTCCATGGAGAATGTTTGCCTCGCTCCTCAGTCACAGTCTAATGACTTTGAAACTTATCTTAGTTTACATGTATTAGGTTTTTTTTTAGATCAGTTTAAGATGAACTGCTAATGTTAAATCAATGATATTTAGTATGCAAATTTATTTACATTTGCAAGTATTGTTACCATGGAGGTTATATAGCCCCACCCCCTCTTTGACTTTGACTTTGAAACTTTTACATAGTTTACAAGTTTATTAGTGTATTTAGGTTTGGGAACGACTTATAATAAGTCAATGGTATTTGGTATGCAGTTGTATTAGCATTGGCACATCTCATTTACATGGAGATTGTTTAGCCATGTTACTCAGTCATGGTTCATTGACTTTGAATATTTGCATAGTAACTTGTGTAAGATGTTGAAGTATTGCTATTTTGATTTCAACATTTGCATAATCAAAATCACAAAAAGGCAAGACATATATCAGAGATAACAGGTTTTTTTATCAGATGAACTTCCAATAACATTCGATAACTTTGAATTACTAATTTAATTCCTGTTATCAATAAAGATTAAAAATGGAATGTTCGCAGGTTTTATTGCAACATATCGTTATTGAATCACCTGCTTTCGATCAAATGTCGCTTCTCCTCAGAATCTAGAGTAAATTCGGAAGCAGATGTATAAGATTGCTTAGTAACAAAGTTCCCTCTTGAGGACAAAAGTGAACTTAGTATAATATTTGTGACCATAGATATACACAGGAATACTGTAAGAGCTATAATGTAAGTTCTGTTTTGTTCGGCTGTATTGCCTTTTATTTCTGAAAAAAAAGAGTTTAAAAATTATAATCAATGTAATAATTTATATAACGTTCGTATTAATGGTTGATTAATACCAGTTTTAATTCTACTATTCCTTATAATTTTAGTATTGTAACATGTACTGCCGGGCACTAGCAAAAATAGAAATTACAGTTTTGTAATCAAAACAAACATAAAAATGAAAGATTAGAGTTTGACATTCAGTGGCAGCTATTACATGCATGTTAGGACGCTAGGGTGTTAAACTGTTTTCACCCTTTTTTGTACCAATCGTATTTTGTAATGAGTTTACTAACACTGTAGCAATATAGCACTGTGGGATTACATGTTTAGTATGACGTCCATTATCACTGTACTAGTATACATATTTTTAGGGGACAGCTGAAAGACACCTACGGGTGCGGGAGTTCTCGCTACATTGAAGACCCATTGGTGGCCTTCGGCTGTTGTCTGCTTTATGGTCGGGTTGTTGTCGCTTTGACACATTCCCCATTGCCTTTCTCAATTTTATGATACCCTAGTCAGACACATTTATTTCTGATTTCGAGAACAACAGTCTTTGGTGGTACGCCTGAATGCCGCTTGATTAGGAGAGATTCATCATTTACTATACACATATAAAGACTATTATATTTGCAGAATTTCTATTATCTATCTTTTATTGTACTGTTTGATTTGTTTATTAATCGCCCTTTTGTTTTGTCGCAATAAAGTTTCTGTCGTTGTTATTCCTTTTAAAACAGTTAGATAAGACCATCAACATCTATATAAAAACAGCTGTCTCTGTTTGACTCTCACATAACCTATAGCTATAGTAATCTAATATTGTCATCTTTTCTCTAACACAGTTAAAAAATATTAATATTTTAGACAGAAAACTGTCTATATAAGTATACCTGTTTCTATCGAATCTGTTGAATCAGTAAGCAATCCATCACCGAAAAGTGCGTCCTTTTCATTATCTTTCAAGAAAAAATCTCCACATGTTCTAAAATTATCTGGTAATGTAGGCAGCTGTGTTCTATTACCTTCTTGTAACACCAAAGCCATTCCGTCAACATTATGCAGTTCAATGTGACAGTGAAAATACCAATAACCTAAACAAAATAGTTGAGAGCAGCTTGAATTCGATGTATTTTTCGAATATTCAACAGAAGAGGTCGGTTTAATGATAAATTTTGACAAGTCCGAAAAGTATCATAATCCAAGAAATAAGAGTCTATGCATTTAATGGAGAAAAAAAGTTCTTGGAACTCTATGATTTAAAAAAAAAAATAAACCATAAAAAAGTAACAAGAAAAAGAAAAAAAAGCGTAAATGTATAATTATTACAGTACGCTTATTGTAAAATCTACTGTTTGTTAAGAGAAAGTCAGCACAATTCACTGTTATTCCAATATTATACTAATTTTAGCCATCCAATTATGAAATGAAAAACACAGCGGGATATAGTCGGGACTGTCAGGCGATTGTGTGATATCCTTTTTTTATATATACAATTAGCTTTCATTTGTACATAGTTCAGACTTTACTTATTCTTAAACATTTTCAACAGACAGAAGCTAGATAACATTTGGTTATGCTTTAGATGGGCACATCTTTTTGAAATTGACACCAAATAGCTTTATAGAGGAACAACTATTAATTCATTGTATTACCACATATACTTTAGATTAGATGATGCAAGTATGAGAGCCGTGGTGTAGTGGTTAAAGCATCGGACTCCTAACACAAACGTTCCTGATTCAATTCCCGTTCCGGGATGAGAATTTCAGGGACTGAATTTTTTCGGCTCTCCCTTGACACCATCAGCGAGTATGGTCTTGAGGAAACGATGATAGTCCGTCGGAAGGGGACGATAAATGGCTGACCCGTGTTAAGAGAGAGCCATATCTCTTGCACGTAAAGACACCCTTGTAGATTTAAAAAATAGCAGGCTAATGCCGCTACAAGGCAGCACTCGCACCCGAAAAGTGGAAAGAGATTAATATAAGTTGCAATAACTTGTTTCCCTATCCTCTATAAATAAATATGTTTAAACTAAACTAGGTGAAACCTACCAGGATTATCAGCAACAATTCGTATGACAACATATCCACCCCAGGGCACAATGATAGTGTCTTTAATTGGTGGATTGTCAACATTCATTCCAGGTACATTGCCATAATTCCACAATTTGTCAGCCCATTCAGCTCTATTACACTCCAGTGTATTACATTTTATATCAGGATTCATCCTAGTTAGGTTTCCAGTGGTTGTATTATATTCAGGAAATCCTATCTTCATCACATGAAACCTGTGGCCGTGCATATGTACAGGATGAGCTCTTCCGAAACCAGTTGGTTCTAATAGATGAGAGGTAAAAGAGATGTAATTTGTTTTAAAATAAACTTCCTTCAAAATGGCTAAAATGAAGACTGCGTACAGTACAAAAAAATGTTTAGTTAACGGTGAAATTTTAAAATCATCACCAGTAAAACTAAAACGTTATTTGATTTTTGATTGAAACCTAATAAAAGTATCACATAATAAGATTCACTTTTGACCAATTTGGTGCGTCAGAAATCCTATTCTGAGTTTACCGCCATCTTATAAACCACCAAAAATTTGAACTCAAATACTGTATACTTATTTAAAAAACAACATTACGGGAACATATAAGCTCAAACAACCTAAATCCAAGTTTTGCCTGAGATAGGTTAAACAGTTAATGATAAGATGCAAAGTAATAGAGAACTCTATTTTTACATATGAGAGGAGGATTCAAATCCAACAAAAATATATTGATATTTGTTTACCGTAATTTATAAGTACAAACTGGATCACGTTTCCTAATTTAAGGTTTAGAATATGTGTACAGGTACAAACTGAAGTGCAATCCTGAAAGTCACACGAGGTTGATGAATCAGGACTGTCAGAATCTACCTGTGTAAGTAAAATAGTATATGATATTGAATTTTTTAATACGATTCAAAAAGGAAACAAAATAACAATCCACTGGGCAAATAACGAGAAAAAAATTTAGCAAAAATACCGAACTCATCCAAAAAATCCTTACATCTGTAAAGTTATAATGAAAAACATTTGAGTTTTTTAACACAATGAATCGCATGAATTATCATAAATAGTTTAATGATTGATTACAATAGAATGAAAAAAAAAACATCCAATAGTAACAGTAACAAAACAAAAAAATATCTCTATAAAACTATTTATTACTTACAAGTAGAGGAGACGCAGGTAAGTTCATTCTAACTCCGTTAATAGAGGACTGTGCTTTTGGATTATTATTTAAGTCTGAAAAAATAAACCGTGTTTTCTGCTATTTATACTTGAAATCTTGATTTGCTTTTCCTATTTTCGAAATCAAAATATTGTTATGAAGATATGCATGTGTGTTACAATACGGGGAAAGTTCCTGCACGTTGGGTACAGTAAGGTTCTTCGTCAGATATCAGCGACTTACTTTTGATGGAGCGCGTGTTGCTTAGTCTTTGTTTTTCTATGTTGTGTTTTGTGTAGAGTTTTTTTTTTTTTTTTTTTTTATCTTTTGGTCTTTTTCATTGTTTTCGACTTCTAAGTTTGAATTCCTTTCGGCTTTAATGTCATGTTCATCATTTCATTTCAAAATTGAAAATTTAAATGGGTACTTGTATTAACTTATGCATTTTTAGATTTCTTGTTATCCGAACATTTGAGTTATGAAGATTATCCAAAACAGTAACTAAATATACTGGCAGATCGTTAGGTATATCGTTAGCTTATTCTAACGATGGATTTATGTATAATGTATATACCAGTACAGAACTATTCAACTCAATGTTCATTGTTTGAATTCCTTTGTCAGCAGAATATTTTTTTATTTACAAACATTTTTACTCCGAGCAAGACCAGCATTTTGCAGTGCATTTATTTACCAAACGATAAACGGAATACAACATAATTATTGCTATTTTGTGAACACCAACCTCACGGCAAAGGTGAAGTTATTTTGTGAACACCAACGTCACGGCGAAGTTGTAAAGTATGATGTGGAATTGTCTTTTTAGTTCGGAATATAAAACATTTGTAATACCGCAGTCCAACTAGACCACGATCGCACAAGATCTGTGAACAAAATGCAAACTGAAGATCGCAGTATGGTCGTAATATGGTCGAAGTGAGGTCTTCAAGATCGTGGTGAGCGTGGCCAACTTTGAACATGTTCAAAACAATCGTGGTGCAGTGGTGGCGAATTCTATTCGTAGAAACTGCGCTCCGATCTCAAAGCGACGTTGTGTACAACGACCACCACGTTCTCACTGCGATTCATATACGCTTCCACTACGCTTCCACTACGACTATACCACGTTTACACCACGCTGATTGACACGATAGTACGATTCTAGCACGCCCATGCCGTCTTCATCACGCTCTTATTACGACCTGACTACGTTCATACTACGATCATCATGCTCATTGTCATTTTCACATGAAATATATAAAATCTCTCCAAGTTTTGTTTAAATAAAGACAACAGTAGTATACCGCTGTTCAAACTCATAAATCCATGGACAAAAAACAAAATCGGGGTTACAAACGGAAACGCATAAATATAAGAGGAGAACAACGACACAACACTACAATGTAACTAACACACACAGAAACAGACCAAGCATCAGACAAAATCCCACGAAAATAACAAATATAACATCAAAACCAAATACATGAATTAGGGATAGACAAGTACCGTGACACGTTTTAAGATTAACAAAGACCAGAGGCACATGACTTTGGACAGGCGCAAAAATACGGCGGTGTAAAACACGTTTCTTGAGATTTCACCCCATCTATACATCTAGCCAATGTAGAAAAAAAAACCCGCACAACAATACGCACATTAAAACTACAAGACGTAGTTACGAGATGGAATTCGACTCAGCTAATGATTGAACGCCTATGTGAACAACGCAGAGTTATTACGGATGTAATGCTAGATACAACTGTTACTAAGAAAAGTGACACACATATGCTTCTCAAAGATCATGAGTGGGATTATCTGGTTGAAATTTCCGCAGTATTGAAGCAAATGTCTCATGTAACAACATACAAGTGTCTGGAAAAGGACGTCTCAGCCTCTGTAATGCTTCATATTGTCAACGGACTCTTAAAATAACACCTAAAAAACTCTGAAGAGGATAGTGCTCTTGCGCATAAAATAAAAGCAAGTATTTCGGAAGAACTCATCACCAGTTTTAAACCGTATGACATTGAAACTGCATCTACACAGCATGCCTTAGCGTCCTTACTTGATCCGAGGCATAGAAAACTTAACTTTTTCTCCCCAGAACAAAAAAAAAAAGTCGCCATTGAAATGTTAGAGTCCAAGTTAGACGATGTGCTATTAAAGCCCGCAGTTAAAACGTCATAAAAAAACCTTGAAACTGAAGTTGAGAAGCAACCAGCCAAGAAACAACGAGTCCAACGATCTTTGGAATTTCTTTTGTTTGACAACGACGAAGATACGTCCTTTCAAGATGAATCGGTAATGTCATTATACAAAAAAATGTACATCATGGAGCGTGCTGTGCAAGATTCAAACCCACTCGAGTGATTGAAAGAAAAAAATTGTAAATTCCCTAGACTCTCTGTGTTAGCTAGACAGTATTTAAGTATTCCAGCTACCTCTGTTCCGTCAGAACGAATCTTTGCAAGCGCGGGTCTTAGTGTTACTAAACTGAGAAATCGACTATATCTTCCTCTGTGATCGCCAGTCGACCAGATAATATTCCCGAATAAAAACTATGTACCCGAGGAAAAATGTGAATAACTCTATTTCGTTCTTTCTAAATGTACATACATATAAATTTGTTTTTTTGTAATTTATTACATATTGAAACCATAATTGTGTTAGTGTTTGCATTATTGTGTTATAATACCCTGGGATAAATGTCAATTTATTGTATCATAAAACCAGTCATTCGTGAAGTACTTTGTATAAGACTTTGAACATCAATGTAACTACCGGTTAACCGGTAAATCGATCGACCGGTTATTCGGTTAACCGGTTAGGCATAATTGTTCAATTTGACAACACTACTGAAAACGGTAGTAAGATCGCGGTATGAACGTAGTATAATCTTGGTAAGAACGTGCTATAATTGCAGTAGAAGCGTGGTAAGATCGTGTTGCAATTGGATAACTAGTGGTTTGGTCGTAGTGAAACGTGATGAGCGTAAAAAGATCTTGAGAAGCGTAGTAAGGTAGCAGAGTAAGCGCGGTAAGAACGGTGTATAATCGTAGTGGGATCGTTGTAGAATCGTAATGAGGACGTAGCAACATCGTGAAATCAACCAAAATTTACATTTTCATGTCGCTCATACATAGACCTCAACACGATCTGAATTTATTTAGGATCGCGGTGAGCATGGTGCGATCGTGGTCTAGTGGCACTGGGGCTTAAACAAAACAAAAATCTTCGAAAATTATAAAAGTATAATTTGTAATCACAAGGGCAAGCTTAAGTTAATACATAAAAGACAATTGAATATTTTTCTGTCAAAGAAAATATCAGATATAACGAACAATTAAAGAAACCTGCAATATTCCTCATTTAAAAGTCATAAGACTACGGTACAACTTACTCGTAAAGTGAAAATTCATGAAGAATTCTTGGAAGTCGTTTTTGGATACGGGCATTGGAACAAGATTGTTTTTTATTTCCGATTTCAACGACTTTAGTGATGACATTGGTACACAATACGTGTTCAGTTCATCTGGAAATTTGCTAAAACATACAAAACGTGTGATTAACAAAGAACGAATACATGAATTAAGATATGCCATTGAAATGTACTAAGACCTTCTTCATAAACATTCCGTATCAACTTCACAAGAATAGACGATGGTCTTGAAGTACAGATGCTTGGTAATGTCGTTGTTTATCATCTTAATCATTGTTATATATATTCTTTTATTTGTCTTTGTGAATATTACTGTTACTGCAGTTAAGTCTTTTTATTATGATATTCCTTTGACGTGAATCTGTACTTATACATCCCGTCATTGTGTTATTGTTCGATGGTACAATTTTTTTATTACTGTCTTTAGATTTTGCTTATGCGCTTTGCCTATATGCCTTTTTGTGTTTCTTTGTTATATATAACGTGGCCCTGTATTTATATATCCCGTAATTGTGTTATTGTGCTGTGGTAAATTTGTGTATCCTCGTCTTTCAATTTTTCCAATGTACATTTTTTCTGCTTCTTTCTAACATAGTTTTGAGTTTTATAGCGATTCAGATTATAACACTAGTTTGACTGCTGTTCCCTTATTTTTGACATTTTTACCTATTATGTCTGTTTTGTTCACACATCGGTGTCAATATAATGGAATTTTATACGACTGTCATACAAGTGAGCCAGCAATTAAACCACGTTCGATACACTATTTTCTACATAAACAAGTGCCCGTACCAAGTCAGGAATATGAGAGTTGTTATCTATTCGTATGATGTGTTTCAGCTTTTTATTTTGCAATTTGAATAGGGACTTTCCGTTTTGAATGATTTTTTTTAACGCAACAAATGATCTTTTTCACGCAGTTAAGAAGTAACCGAGAAAACACGAAGGAAAAGTGCGTCTGTAATTAATCGGTTTAGATCATAGTTATGTTACCAGGATAATAATTTAAAACGCCAGATGCGCGTTTCGGTTTCATAAGTGACGCTCAGATCTAAATAGTTATAAAGCCAAACAAGTACAAAGTTGAAGAGCATCGAGGACTCCAAAATTTAAAAAAAATGTGCCAAATACGACTAAAGTAATCTAGCTATTCCTGGAATAAAAAAATCATTAGTTTTACGAAAAATTTAAAGTTTTGTCAACTGGAAAATTACTAAAATGACCAAATAAATGATATTCATGTCAACACCGAAGTGCTGACTACTGGGCTGGTGATACCCTCGGGGACGAAACGTCCACCAGCAGTGTCATCGACCCAGTGCACATTAGGTGTTCCAAGAATCTTACCCAAAGAGACAGTTTATGACACGACATGGACGATCTTTTGTGCATTCTGTTCTTGGACTGATCGGTTCATCACTTAAAGCTGTTGAATATCTCAAAATACCATAACCTTTTACCATGTTTATTGGTTTCTGATAAAAATAAATAAAAGAAAGTATCAGTTAAATAAAAGTGATATCAAAACAAATGAAGATAGGATTTCAAATAGTTCATTGTTGGGCTGACTATACTACATATATCCGGGTTTCCGGGTCTACGTTTCAGGTATTACATGTAGCTGATAGCCATACATTGTCACGTACAAGTTTAACATACTGAATTTTGCGATCGGGAACCAGTGACATACCTCATTTGTATTTTTTGCTGCCATATCTTCCATCCGTATCCAATAGTTACCAACAGGAGCATTTGATTGGATCTCAACATCTATCCTCTCGGCTGAATGAAGTATAACAGATTCTGCTTGTTCTGCTTCCACTTCAGTCCCATCAACTGCCACAACTTTCAATTCATGCTAGATTAAAACAAAACAAGATTTGTATTAGATGCAAGTTGTCTGCGAATTTTTAATTCACCTCTACATACCATGCATATCTACATTTGTTATTTGACTCTTATTCTGTGATGCTATTTCGGGAAATATAATGAAATAAATTAAATGCCATTTAGTTTTATATTTTATTAGCGAAAATCAAATCTAAGTTTGAATATTTACAACATGGATCAGATAAAATGGACCGTTTTCAAATATAGATGTGCCGCACTAATTTCACTGCATTTCGTCAAACATGTTCCAAAATAAACCTCGCATCACGGGAATATATTAAAGTATGAGTCTTTGATCGTGTATGTCGTAAAAAAATTGTCTGTGCAATCGTCAAAGACATACAGCTGAAGATCATATGAAAATTAAAATTTGGCATAACTATGACTGATAAACATACAAAATTATATGAGATAAAAAATTATACTTACGTTGTCTATAGACACACGGTAAGCATTCATTGCTGCTATACTTATAATTCTAAATCTGTATCGACCACCCTGCTTCACAACAAAGATTTCTAATGGTATATATGGATAATACGTAGACCCGTCTTTCTCGTATCGTCTTCCTGTCAAAAAAAAATTGGATAGATTGAAATTGACGTCATTTTGGGGATTTTTTTTATTTGTTGCCTCATAAACTTTAATTAACGCTACATCTTTAATTGTATTTGGTGAACGCATTTATATGCCTAGGTTTATCAATATATTTTTAGGTGCGATTAAGTTAATTTATGAAACTTAAGATTCTTTATTAAATTTTGTTTTGTCTCATTGACGACTAACCAATGGCTTTTTTCTCATATCAAATGATGTAAATACGTTTTCTTTCGGGATAGCAAACACTACAATAGTCTGTGATTCGTTTGCAAGCGGTTTTTTCATTTCCATTTTTGTAGTTGACATGTTTTTTGAATGTCTATTGAATTCTGTGTTAGAAGGGAGAAGACCCATATGAGAACATGTTGACAAATGTAATTAATATATAATATAACCTTTTGCATTTATAACTGGTGTTTGTATTCCCCGTTGTCCTATTTCTGCATAATCATATGTTCTTTTGACATCAAAACACTTCTCTCCTTTTAAGTTGTCTGAAAACCTGCAACATGCGGAGTAGATCTCAATTACATGTATTTAAGAATATTCTTATTCAATATAAATGTGAATTAGCAAGATGAATGAACATGTTTCTGTATACCAGTCAGTCTTCTAAATGGCATTTTAAGGAATAAACAACCTATGCGACTCACATGTTCTCTTTTACATGTATGCTATGCTCACAGTAATTTTTTTTATGATGACGCATATATCCGTAAAAGCATTAAAAGTTCCTGCTAATTCCATCGTTTTCTAATGGTTATATTATTTTCTATATCAGGAATTGTTACTTCCATTATCTTATACACACCTATTTATATCCCAGGCAGCCCATTTGTCTGCTTTAGTGGAACCAAATGGGAACCAATCAGATAACAAGAAAGCGAACTCGGAAGCATCTGGTTGTCGGCTTCGTTTCTTAGTCTATACAAATAAAAACATTATTTATTTATTTCATTTTTTGTAACTAAAACAGTACTGAAGTTAATAAAAAACAAACGGAAGACACCCAGTGAAAAAAAGCAATCTTTAGCATACTAAACGAGCCAATTAACTGATGTATGTGGGTATTGTAATCTTTTTTATTTAAACATGGTCAGTCTAAAAGACCTATTTGCATGCCATTTTGAGCTTGTGCACATACTATGTAGTTCGTGTGCCTGTTCCATCTCTTGCCAGTGGCTATATTATGTCATTTCTTTGGTTATTTGCAGAATTTTGTGTTATTTGCAGTTCTCTGATTGATTCATTCTTAACGTTTAAGTGCAGACTTAAATTTAGTTGTTATAACCAAAATTGCATTTTTTTTCACATTACCAATTTCTATGAAAGTTTTAATGACTTAACAGGTTGTAAAAGAAATTGATAGCGATATTTTTTATGCCAGCCTTTAAATTGAGCAAAATAGTATACTGAACACTTAATTTATGGTGTGAATTTTTTACCACTAAATCTACCGACTTACAATATAAAATATAACGTGTCATATAGTATGGAAAAGAAACCCAACTATACATAAGTTATTATACGTCATTACCTGTAAGCTAGGATTTTCTAATATTATGAGAGCACCAGCTAATCCATCTGATCGTTGTGTTCCTAAATGAGAATGGTACCAAAATGTTCCACTTGGTTGTGCCGTAAATCTAAAAATTAGAACGACAACAGAACGTTACTCAATAAGTGCTGTGTCATTTGGTCTCTCGTGGAGAGTTGTCTCATTGGAAATCATACCACATCTTCTTTTTTATATTTACTGATACGAATTTAGTAAAGTATAATTTTTAATAGAATGCATGTTTTGTTCATAACCAACGTTGCGTAAAATGTACGAGATAATTATTCTTAACACCAACCTTTTCAAATAACAATTACATACATGTATGGAACTGTTTGTTGTCTTCAAATCAGGACAATTTCAGGGTTTACGAAAAGAGAATATAAATATGTATGTTCGAGGATACAACCGTTTTGTGAGCCAATAAATAAAAATTAAAAACAATCACAACCAAGCAGGGTTGTAAGAGAATAACTCAAAACATTTGAGGAAAACTACAATTTTGTATATAAAATTGAGAATGGAAATGTGGAATGTGCCAAAGAGACAACAACCCGACCATAGAAAAAAACAACAGCAGAAGGTCACCAACAGGTTCAATGTAGCGAGAAATTCCCGCACCCGGAGTCGTCCTTCAGCTGGCCCCTAAACAAATATATACTAGTTCAGTGATAATGAACGCCATACTAATTTCCAAATTGTACACAAGAAACTAAAATTAAAATAATACAAGACTAACAAAGGCCAGAGGCTCCTGACTTGGGACAGGCGCAAAAATGCGGCGGGGTTAAACATGTTTGTGAGATCTCAACCCTCCCCCTATACCTCTAGCCAATGTAGAAAAGTAAACGCATAACAATACGCACATTAAAATTCAGTTCAAGAGATGTCCGAGTCTGATGTCAGAAGATGTAACCAAAGAAAATAAACAAAATGACAATAATACATAAATAACAACAGACTACTAGCAGTTAACTGACATGCCAGCTCCAGACTTCAATTAAACTGACTGAAAGATTATGATTTCATCATATGAACATCAGGCACAATCCTTCCCGTTAGGGGTTTAGTATCATACCATCATAACATATATGAGAAGAACATAACCCGTGTCATGCCAACAACTGGTTTTTGAATAAATGTGTTTAGTTCCGATGCAAAGACCCTATAAGTGAATCAATATTAACGCCAAAATATGCAATCTTTAATGACCTGACAACAGTATCGTAACTATATCCCTTCTTAATAAGTCTATTCAAAGGTTTTGTTAGTTTTTGAGGTGAATACTGACACCTTTGTGCTTTATAAAGAATATTTCCATAAAAAATTGGATGTGAAATACCTGAACGTATAAGAAGTCTGCATGTTGAGCTATATTTACGAATGATGTCCTTATACCGATGATAAAATTTAGTAAATGTTTTGACTAGTTTGTGATATCGAGAACCCTGGTGTAATAATTTTTCAGTAATACATAAATTTCTCTCGTTAAAATCTAAAACATTGTTACAAATGTTTTTCTAGTGTTCTAAATTTCGAATAAATACCACAGGATTTATAAAATTGAAATTATGCTGTTAAAAAGGTGGAGAGAAATGAAAGTCAACACTATAGTTATAAAACGAAATTGATTAATTATTAAAAAAGTTTTAAATTTTCAATTATATTGTTTGGAGTCAATTTTAATATCATATTCTAGGGTATTAAAAAATACTATAGCACGTTATATAAACCTGTAAGTGAATGTTTCTCCTGGATTGATAGGACATTGTGTCACTCTTGGTACTCCATCCATGTAGGGTGTTCCTTTCTGTGCCAGTCCATGCCAATGAATTGTTATACCTTCCATCCATAGATCGTTCTTCAAATGTATCACGATCTATTTTGAAACATACAGAATTATATGTCAAACAGTTGTAATGAAAATGTTGTATTCTTCTCTTTATGGATTTTGATCAGAAGAAATATGCAAAAGGCATCAACGATTTGACTGCAATGATCGCCACTTTTGAAATTACCTTATTATAATTGAATATTTGAAAGTAGCAACACAGCATTTTATTTCGGAAATTTTATTCATATCTTTCGATAAATATTTTCATTGCAGCAGATAAAAAGTAGAAAATATCATTTCTGTATAATAGAAATGAATAAAGTTCCCCTTTTTTTACAAGCAGGAACAGAATTGCATCATAGTTGTCTTTTTCTTGACTTTTGATTCCAGGTGGATTTCAGTTTTTGGCGGCAACGAATAGTAATGTAGATCAAACTAAAAATAAAAAATAAAACATGGATTTTCGAAGCTATAATTATGATTGACATACTTGCTATCTCTTTTAGAACTTTTATCTAATATACCTGTTGTCCTTCATAAACTATCAAAGAAGGCCCTGGAATTTGACTATTTATAGCAAATGCCATTCGGGGTTCACCATCACCCGTTATTATACTGTCTTCGAGGTCATCAACTACAATAAACGAAACAAAAACAACATACAGCAATTATATGTGTTGTTCGAGAACGACCATTTAACTTCAAAAGAGGGGATTTATGGTTTTTCCTAAAAAAAAATATTCTGATTCCCAATTTGATGAACAAAAAAAGTCTGGTCCAGCAGGTGACAAAAAAAGTATTCTGAATGCGCATTTTCCCAATACCTTATAGTGCTAAATTTTGGAAAAATATAATTTGATTGATAGCGTCGTTAAACTAAATGAATGTGTTCGCCCGAGAAATTAAAATTCTTACTCGGAAAAGAAAACCAATCCCCAACCCTATAATGTAAATGATTGCTATTTAGCTGTTGGGATTAAAAACAAAAACGCTTTTAAATTTATCAGATAATACACATGTACAAATCATTTACAAATATATCTGTAAACGAGAAAAAAAACCCAATGTTTTCACAGGTCCTTTTCATTTGATAAGTAATGAAGCCCCAACCAGGTGAGGTGAACTAACAATAAAAAATCTCCAAAAGTATCTGACGCTCATCTAAGTAAATAACATAAAACAAAGATATAAGACAAGTTGCAAAAATATAAGTTATCATTTTATTTATATTTCCAATAATGCAAAGTAAACAAAAAATAAGATCATATTTTTTTCATCGTAACCAAGCCAGCGTATGCAGTATATTACAGTTTATAAGAAACGCAGAGAGAATGTATACATTAGAGTAAAACATAATTATAACTATGAATAAACGACATAATCATTTTACATATTAAAAACTTCTCGGCGTCTTACTAAAATGAAATCATCCGAGTTAGAAAACCTTAATCGACAAATAAAAATAGATCTTTAAAATTCCCAATTTTCATGACTCAAACCTACTGCATTAAATCTAACTATAACTACCCACAATGGTCTGTGATTTTTACTTTTTCAAAAGGGGAATGGAAAGAGAGACATAATTCTGTAAAATTTATTATCTAACTTTAAAATTTTTAAGTACAAGAACACACACCACTTGAACTGACTTGAAAGTGATTTATTAAATTTGATTGATCGAACTTTAATGCTAGATATGCTATATGAGAGAAAATAGAAACTTTAAAAAATGACAGGAAGTATTTAACGTATGACTGATGAGTTTTTAAAAGTTTTAAAATAACTAACTATCAGCATAAAGAGATAAGTCATCACTGGTTTAAAAGAATTGAATTATTGAGCCTGACCGAATAGAAAATCCTTATTTTGTGTCTTTCTTATACTATTCGAGCGTCACTGATGAGTCTTTTGTAGACGAAACGCGCGTCTGGCGTATATATAAATTTAGTCCTGGTATCTATGATGAGTTTATTTACAACCACTGGGTCGATGCCACTGCTGGTGGAGATTTATTTCCCCGAGGGTTTCACAAGCCCAGTAGTCTGCACTTTTTGTGCTGACATGAATTGTCATTGATATGGTTAATATATTTATAAATTTACTGTTTACAAATTTTGGAATTTTTTGAAATACTAAGGATTTTCTACCTCAGGCATAGATTACCTCAGCTGTATTGGCAAAACTTTTAGGAATTTTGGTCCTCAATGCTCTTCAACGTCGTACTTTATTTGGCCTTTTTAACTTTTTTGGATTCGAGCGTCACTGATGAGTCTTTTGTAGACGAAACGCGCGTCTGGCGTATATGCTAAATTTAGTCCTGGTATCTATGATGAGTTTATTTATAATAGTACATATGTAACCAAACCTGTCGTGTAAAAGTTGTTTGAACCACAGTCTGTTCTAGCTTGCAGTGTACCATTTACTGGTACTATAGGATATCGTGTACCTGTTCCAGAAGGGGGATTGTAAACCATTGTCTGTATATAATTAACTGTCCAATTATATTCACAAATTGTTTTAGTTATATCACAGTTTGGTTCCACAACATTATTGAATGATGACGTAATAAGTTTGAAAACAAAGCATAACGGCATTGCTGTAAATACTTTCATTATGGTCATCTACGCAACACTGATTATGCCTAGAAAATAACCAAAAAAAAAAATAATACAAATGCAAGGAATGGTATACGATCACTGATTAAAACAATGTGATATAAACCGACTTTTGACATTTTCTATGAACCGTATACTTTCCCTTTCTCCCTATTGTAACAAAATTAAAGTTTTTCCTCAACTTTAAAAAATTATTATTTGATACAATAATAATAAAAGAGCATGAATAGATATTGTCCGATTCTTAAAGTACATTCACAAAGTTATAATACTATATATTTTGATAGAGATCCAAAGGCGCTGTTTGGGAAATAAAAAGCTACATACAGATATGTATGTATATATAGGAAATCGTCCATACACCATTTATACCGATTGACTGTTTTCTGCAATTTAATTTTTGTTTTATTTCTATTCTAGCATTACCAATTGAATAAACATTTACTTATTAGTAAGGTTAACTTAAAAAAATAACTATACTAACCTTTAAGTTGAACGTTATCTTCCGAATGATTTCAAATGAACGGCTGTGTCAATCGAATCTAAACAATTTGAAATACCAGACAAAGCACTGCTGATATTTTTCTCCTAAATCTGATATTTACAGAAAAAGAAAAGGAAATATTATTTTGCTAGCATATGTAGTATCAACTAAGCATGTGAGACTGATGTATAAAGTAAACACTGTAATTTGTCCTTGTCTTCAAAGTTACCATTATATTGTCCCTTGATGTCTTATTACTGTAATTCATTCATCAATCTAGATATTAATCGTTACTAACTACTGTTTAATATAGGAATCGTGAAGTAAGAAAATATCAACAGAGTTCATTTTTTTTTTATTTGTCTTTCTTCAATATTTTTTGCATTAATTCGGCCGTTAGGTTTCTCGTTTGAATTGTTTTAAATTGTCAATTCGGGGTTTATCATAGTGATTTAGCGGTATAGGTTTTGCTTATTTTTGAACACATTACAGTAACCTATAGATGTAAATTTCTGTGTCATTTGGTCTCTTGTCGAGAGTTGTCTCATTGGCAATCATAACACATCTTCTTTTTTTGTATAAATATAGCATTGAACATAATCAATATTTGTAAAATTACTTATAAATGACGTAAATGAATGCTGTCTAGTGTACTGAGTGAACAAAAATCATTAAATATTTAAAACCAGGATTGCAAACTCTCTAACTTAAACTGCCCATCATAAAAGTGATGTGGAAAAAAATGGGTTAAATTTTTCCTCTGTTATTGAACACAGTGTTGAAAAAAACGGCAATCAATCACAATAACTGCATTGTCGGAATATCAAATGTATCTTAGATATATGGACGAATAAAAAATAAAACTAGGTCTTAGTAGGTAGATAGGCCAACTATATTACATATCATCATAATTGAAGCTTAAAAGCATGACAAGCATTAATGTAAAATATCAAAACGCCTTAACATCTTCATCCATCCTGAAAGGAAGGGAAACCTTTAGATTTCCACAAAGTATACAAGCCATTGCTTAACAACATAAAACGTAGGTGCGTGTAGAACAAAATACATTTTTTTCGGAATAGATTTAGACAATCTTTAAGCAACCTCTCTAGTAGTTTTACTTTTTAAATGTTTTCTCCAAGTCAAACTTAGGTTGAGGTCGTGTCATGTCAGCACTCTATTTCTGTTAACTACTTCCTTCTTAAACAGATTACGTCTTTAAAATAAACATTTTCTCGAAGATAACAAAAACAAACAGATCAGTATTTACCAATGACTGACATACATAGATTTAGATCAGGTAATACCAACATTATTTACAAATTTTTGAGTTCTAAATTTCAACGTTGTCAATTAAAAGCCAATACAATATATTTCTATTTCATATCTAATAAGACGGTCTTATGTTTGTATCAATACATTAATTATGTTCAAATTGTAAATTGATCTAAAAGTAATATTGTTCTCGACAGAGAAGTTAAGAAAGTTATCCGATTAAAAACTTGCGTGGAATTCGCTTTGTATAATATACCGTGCCAAATTCGTTGCATAGGTAAAAAGGTATTGACACAAATACCGGACTACAAGGTTAAATTCAAAAGAAGGAAGTTCATAAACCCTGAAAAAAAACAAAGCGTTAGACTATGTCAAATGGGAACGAATAGTAATAAAATTGAGAACGGAAATGGGGAATGTGTCAAAAGAAACAACAACCCGACCAAAGAGTGGAAAACATCCAAGGCCATCAATGGGTCTTCAATGCAGCGAGAAACTTCCGCACCAGCTGGCCCCTAAACAAAAAATGTATATTAGTTCAGTGTTAACGGACGATTTTATACAAGGATTTTTTAAGAAAATGATTGCCTTAACCATGTTTTATAGCTAGATAAATCTACTAAATGTAGATGTTATGTACACATATAAAAGATATATGGAACCATACGGAAAACTTTTGAGATTAAAATGAACAGCATCTTGGCGTGCTTTCGAAGGCACTCATATTAAATTAAATCCTTATAAAAGTATCAAAAACCATAACTGTATCTTAACAACCCGCTCTTGATAAAATGTTTCTCTTCGTTTTTTTTTTCTAATGATTTGCTTTATTTCTGTAGACTGAAAATACGTCGTATTTCAAGTTTCAATTTTTATACGCTTTATTTGCACTTGACTAAGTCAATTATTAACAGTCGTTATGTATAATAAATGCATGATTTACTCTCTCGTTGTATAAGGTCATACGGAGGGGCTTTAATTATTAACATCCACTCCAGCATGTGTGATACGTGTTTATAGGGATTTTTTTAACGCTCCAAATGGTGAAGTTGAATTTCTACTGAAGTAGACTACGAACAACACAACGGGTGTCACATGTTGAGCAGATTCTGCTCACCCTTCCGAAGCACCTGAGATCACCCCAAGTTTTTAATGGGTTTCGTGTTGCTTAGTCTTTAGTTTTCTATGTTTTGTCTTCTGTACTATTATTTGTCCGTTTGCCTTTTTCTTTGGCGTTGTCAGTTTTTTTTATTTCGATCTCATGTTTGAATGTCCCTCTTGTATCTGTCGTCCCTCTTTTGTCATGTTAACGTTTATACGTCAATTATGTTTAAGCATTGTCACTATCAAAGCTAAAATAGATGTGAACATTTGGTGATACCATAATATATATAGATTCTACCACAGTGACTGCATCGAGTGTGATACGATATTTATCCACTCGAGACAGTTAAATGTTCAAATTTAAAACGCGAGACTCGCCGATTGTTTTAAATATTCAAAATTTAACTTTCGAGAGTGGATAAATATCGTATTACACGAGATTTGGTGGTGGAATCTGTTTCTCTGACGATTTTCAAACAATATGCAGGCACACTCATTCCTTCTCTGCGATGCTTTGCAAAAAAGATGCGTTCTTTCTATGGGATGTCATCAGGCATGGTCGCCTTTTTTCATGCCGTCACAATAAGCAATTCAAAGGAAAACAAGAAAATTCGACGTCATAATCGGATTTTAACCAATGAAGAACTGAGATCAAACGAACCACACGTTGATTAATTTTTTTATGTAATGGGTGCAGACGAAGAATTAGAGAAATACAAATGCATGACACTTCATACTGCTGATGATTGTAACACTACAAGAAGGTAAGGTTCTGGCTAAGGCAAAAAGATAATTTTCATGATATATGTAAGACCAAAGTCATACATTTTGATAAACAAAACCCATCATAATGATTGATATCGATCAGAATTGTAACTAGATCTGCATTAAACTTTTTTTTCAACAAAAAAAAATGTAGAACCTTATAGAAATATTAACTAGAACTGTTCAGATATTTTTCGTTGTCTTCCTGTGTCATTAAAATAATATACACATATCAAACATGCAATCACTATAATGATTTCTGAGTTCTGATATATTGCAAATATTTGCCTATTCAACTAAGGAAAAGAGGATCCAGGAAACCTACACAATTTTTTTTAATGAATATGTATATTGGTTTGATAAACATGACGAGTATCACAAGGTCGTGTTTTTTTTCTCTGACTGTGTATGACGTCTAAAGCCCCGGTCACAACAGATCGTACGATTTTTTGTCGTGGAAGATCTACAAAATAGTTGTCGTGTCATTATCGTGCAAAACGTCAAAAAATATTTCGAGTGGTCACATGAGCTACGACATGTCCACGATGGTTTCACGATGAGTACACGACGGAAAACAAAATTGTAATTGTACTGTCGTGGGTTTGTCGCAAGTCGATCGTGTGACAGTCGTACGACAATCGTGAGTTGTTTGGGGCTATTTTTCAGGTTTTCATGTCATTGGATGCGCGTGCTACTGCAATATAACTGTCGTGTCATTGTCGTGCCACTGTCATGCCACTGTCGTGCGATTGTCGTACGACTGCCGCACAACAGTCGTGGGTCACTTCCGCGTTTGACTCCGAACTACTAGTATAAAATAAGGCCCGATATTTTTCTTGCCATTTGCCATTAATTTTGTTTCGGTGTTGTTCAGTGTCATTATAATTTCGGTCCAAGTAAACGACGTTTTTCGTTTTAGTTCATATTATAATTCTTCAGCGAATTTAAACCGTTTGATTCATGTCCTAACGGCGTATCGCTGGTTCCTATACTGTTCATTGGCTTGAATAAACGCTAACAAAGACCATATTTTGATCTTGTAGGAGCCCGGCAAGGTGCCTATACTCAGAAGGGCCAAGGGTAATCGTTCTGGTAGACGAGCCATTCTCTTCTCCCGCCGAATTGTCTTCTTACAAATAAAACGAAAATATGTTGCACGACGAACGTACCACTGCCGTACGACAGACAATCAGTGTTGTGCGAGCATCGTACGAAATTAGGTATTCGTGAGACAGTCGTGAGATTGCCGTACGACAGTCGTACGACTGTTTTTTTTTTTTTTATATTAAAATTGTTGGTACCCACGACAATATGCTTGTACGCACGACAGTCGCACGACTGTGGAAAGACGTTCTCATGACAGCCACAAGACAGTAACATAGAGCAAAAAGGTGTATATCCAATTTTCCTCCCACGACACACGATTGCGCCACGATGCTCAAAATATCGGCGACTGTCGTGCGAATGTCGTACGTGACGAATACAGATGACCCGTGATTTGACCAAATTTTCTGTCGTGGCGCTACAGAGATGTGTCGTGGGTTCTATGTAACCAGGGCTTTAAACACTAAAACTATTGGATGTTGGATGTACTGATTGATAATTTAACATTAGATGCATGATTTGTTTTTATTTGTTGTAATTGGCCTTTAACTTGCTGTCAGAAACCTCGAGTACTCTATGGTCTAAATTTAGTGTCTTTTTGTGTTGGGATATACATACTCGGTCAGGTCCACTCTTTTTTTTTTGTTAAGTGCATTTATGTACATATCCTTCTGATGGTTTTTATAGTTCGTTTTTATGTTATACTGTAACACTATTGTCACGGGTTAGGCGGTATGGGCTATGCTCATTGTTGAAGGTTGTCGAAGGCCGTACGGTGACCTTTAGTGGTTAATTTGTGTGTCATATGATCTCTTGTGAAGAGTTGTTTTTATTGGCAATCATACCACATCTTCATCTTTTTTTTTATGTATATGAAAAGTGATATACCAATTTATTTAGCGAAAGAAAAAAATCTCTCGCTCTCATTCATTTATATAACTAAGGATTATCAATAATGAAAATTTAGAGGTATAATCAGACCAAATCATTTCGTTGTAAAAGTTTGCAAAGGAAAGAAAAAAGCACTTCAATATACGACAATTACTACAATACAAACGGGTTTTCCAAGACTGTTCCATAAGGTAATTTATCTATTGCGGTGATTTAAAGTCGTGAATCATATCCAAAACAAAGTATTTATAACTAATGTTATCAGACAGTAATGCTTTTAACAAACTGTAGATAAACAGAAAAAAACAGATACCGTTATGTGATAACGGGATTAACTTTTCATCGACAAACTTCCTGGATGTTTTAATTCCTGAAGTGATTGAAAATGAAGAATGCAGCAGTTTTTTGTGTTTTGGCAGTTCTGACAACTCTCTATTGTAGTCTTGTTGATGGGTAAGAAATTAAGTATTATTTGTAAATAAATGTATATAACATAGAACTAAACAGCAGTGGGGTTCTCAAAATAATGTAAGTGCCATGATTTCTGTCACTGAGTTCAAATATGACTGTGTTTTGACAATATGAAAACATTACCCGAAATTTTATTTCAAAGAACGGTGAATAAAAATGAGGTTAAATTTTTTCATAAAGCTATTTATACGATCTATTACATTTAATCTAACCGTTGTGACATTTTAGTCTAAATTGATTGTTTATATACAAGAATTTTTCTAAAATAAAACCGCTTTGGATGGGATGATATTTCTGAGTCTCAAGATAACAGTCAATTTAAGAAGAAGAAATGAACGATAAAAAATTACGACTGTTTCAAAGTGAGAAAAAAAAATGGAAAAAATACCCGGAAGTGACCAACAAGAAAAATCGAGAGAAAAGAGGAAGGAAGCGAAGGTAAGGTGGATCTGCATCTAAAATGTTAGTTAACGAACAATGCTACACAATCTCGACAAAACTTGAATAGTAGTAGATGGGAATAGACGCATACGAATTGGAATGAAAGCATTTCTTTGATTATTTATTTTTTTCGTCTTTGAAGATTAAATGAAGTTACACATGCTGTTTCTTATTTCCTTTCAAAATATATGTACAATGTCTGTATGAGGGACAATTGTGTAATCCCTTTAGAGTTCGACAACACAGCTAAACAGAAGTTAAGAACGAATTAGCGATATCCAGTAGTTAATCTTACGGGGTCAAATTGTGATTAACGAAATGGTAAAAGAGTTTTTATTTGGAAAATAAATCCTTCAAAATACAATCCCATAAGCAAGGTACATCGTAACAAAAGGAAAAAAATGACTATATTTAGACCTCAAAAAGACTTGTTGTTGTCTTAATTGTTAAAGATTGAGTGACTGTACGAAAAAAAGAAGAAGAAAAATACGAGTTTCGGAAGAACTTGTTTTACCTGGAACCTTCGATTGTTTATTTTCAAGGTTTACCAAGAGGATATATGAACTGACTTAAGGTTACTATCAAACTTTGAATCATTTGAGTTTCAATTTCCTCAATTGCACGGAACTTTGCTAGACCACAATCATATACGTTCTTTTAAAATGAAAATCGTTCCTTAAAGATGTAAACTATACCATATCAGATGATATGATCTCGTTATTCTATAGCCAGATTTATGATAAACTTAAAAAATGTACAACAGAAATATTGTTTGACGATTTCAAAAGTTTGAAAATATAACAGGTTAGAAGCCATTTGAAGATTTCATGACATAACCAGTTGCATATATATTGAATTAAGTAAAACATGTGGAAACAAGAATGTATCCATGATAGTATACGGATGCCACATCGGCACTATCATTTACTATGTTTAGTGCTCCGTGAAATGGAATAAAATCTCTAATTTGGCATTAAAATCAGAAAGATCATATCATAGGGAACATATTTACTAAGTTTTGAGTTGGTTGGACTTCAACTTAATAAAAAAACTACCTCGACAAAAACTTAAACCTGACGCGGGACAGACGGACGGACGAACGAACGGATGAACAGACTAGAAAAAATAATTCCCATAAATGGGGCATAAAGATTTATTGCTGAAAGTGAAAACTTTAACCTGAAGCCGGACAGAAGGACGGACGAACAGACTAGAAAACATCATTCCCATAAATGGGGCATAAAGATTTATTGCTGAAAGTGAAAACTTTAACCTGAAGCCGGACAGAAGGACGGACGAACAGACTAGAAAAAATAATTCCCATAAATGAGGCATAAAAAAATTATTGTTGAAAGTGAAAGTGATTTTGCCAAAATGAAAGTAGGGTAGAGATTAAAGGGAGGCAGGACTTATTCGGGACGTCGGGATCGGTTGTTTTTAAGCTCGGGATTACGGGATGATGTTTGAAGCGGTGCAAATTTTTAATTTAATTTGACTTTTACCAAAAAAATGCATTGTAGCAAAGGGGAAGAATAATTCTGGTATAAGGCCAGAAACACGAAAAACAATTGAATTTAAGAGAAAGGAAACACATAACGGACTTTGGAAAAAGGGAGAAGCCTTTTGATACCTTATTTTAAGTTATATGGTTCGCTACTGACCCCATACGGATTCATAGAGGGTTAGTAAAATCCATAGGGGGTGATGCCGGAGGCCGAGTCCCCTATGCATTTTATTCACCCTCTATGGATCCGTAGGGGGTCAGTAGTTAACCGTATAACAAATTTATCGAACGCTGGACTTTTTCTGCGGCGTTTTGTTGAAAAATAAACAATGAAACACAACAACAATAATAGATGACGTTCGTATTTTTTTTAATCGATCTAATTTGAATCGATCTAAATAAAACCAGTTAGCGTTCACATTATCTTTAACCATAACGATCTCTATCGGTCTAAACAGATCCACTGCGTTCACACTACAATTAAAAACGCAATCGATCTAACCTTTTTACCCGTAAAACGGTAAACATTGTGTATAAATAGAACTGATTTATTAAATTCATCTATTGATTCTCTGACACACACACTTGAAAAAAAAATGGATAAAGTTATTGTTTCTCCTGAATAAGAAGTTTTAAACATTTTGGTTGAGGTGTTATTGCCGTTTTCTTTAATTTTGAAAAAAATATCTGTAGTAACGAAGTTACAACACGACGAAGTATTGCGGTTCCTGAAAAGAAAAAAAAATCATCATAAGAAAAGAAGACACAGATTTCGCATATCTATGCGATGGCGAAGACAAAATGTTTTCAGTTTGTTTTAAATGTCTGTAAACAGAGAAATATGGGTTAAACAACGAATCTCTGAGATAGTTTTGGCGCTGTACATGCGCATACGTTATTTTCGATTCAATCGTACTAGTTTAAACCGATCTCTGCGTTCACATTTAAAGTAAGATTGGTTTACTTTAGATCGATTCAAACTAAACTACCTCTTTTGGTGTTTTAGTTTAGACCGATTGAAGATCGATTCAAAGCGTTCACATTGGCCCTTAAATCGATCTAAAGTGAACCGGTCTAGTTGAAAATGTCCTAGTGTGAACGGGGTCTTACTAACCCCATACGGTCTCATAAGGGGTCACCACGTGACGGCGTTTAACCAATCACAACGTGATAATTCATCTGTGGTCCGATAAATGAATTTCTCCAGTCATAGTACTGCCTTCAACGCGGAACCTTGGCTCGAACAGAAAGCTATAATAGTCCATCAGCTGGTAAGGTAAAATTTCAGTTTTGTGTTACACCACAGGGTACCGCAATGTGTTTGTATAAATCTAAAGAGTAATGTCTGAAGAATATTTTAAGAGGTGTAGACTTTTGAAAAAGTGTCCAAAAGGGGTTAAAAGGGGTCTTATTTAAGAGTTTATCAAAATCTTTGTTTAACCCATATATACAGAAAAAAGAAAATGTAATCAAGTATTCGGTACTATTTCTCTTATTAAATTGAACAAATCATATCTTATTAATACGGAGGCTAATTTTTATTTAATTTTTAAATCGTATAGGACCAAGAAAAAAAGGGGGAGGGTAATATCCAAAATTCATGATTTTGAATGAAACAAAGCATACATACTAGTTTTCTTGATAAAAAATGTATATTTTTTACATTGAAACATAGAGCATCAAGTAACTAAAGGCAGTTGAACAAAATTCAAAAGTAAGAAAGGGAAAAAACATGGAATCAATGACAAACACAAACATTTTAATGATATTGAAGCTCTTTCGTGTGCATTTAACAACCAACATTTAGTAAAACTTTGATTTTAACTGAAACCAACAATGCCACCTCTTGTTTTTGTATCTCTGTTCAATGTTTGCTCTATTGTTTGGTCAACTGGAGATCTAGAAAATCCATGAGAATTTCTCTAAACACAAAAACAACCAGATGAAAGATATTCATGCGCATCAAGATGGATATTTTGCATATGAAGCAAATAGACTGACATGTATCGGGAATAGTTTTGACGGTCATATGCAAAAAACTGAATGCAAACAAAGTAACAAAATCATTTGACAATATGTACAGAATTTAAAAAACAAGACTAAATTTATTGAATAGTGAAGCAATATATCCAAGCAAGAAGGAAAGAAAATGGGTAAAAAACACTCTCAAATGAGGAACAATGTATACATTACGAAAATAAAATAAATAGTAACCAGACGGTATGTCAAATCGACATAGTTTTGTGCCAAATAAAGTAAAAAGTCTTAACAAATTTCCCAACTGACTATTTTACCTTCTTTTTAAAAAAAAGCAATGTTTGTCAATTAAATGACTTAACAATCTTAACTCAATCACGACATAGCTAAAACACAAAATGTAAACAAGCACACCTTTATTGAGTTCGATAGAGTGCACCCTTTCAAAACGCAAAAAAAAACCTTTTATTTGTCATTTTTTCATAAATATGTTTTTACCCATTTACTTTATAATATAATTTGTCTCACAAAAACAATATACTCGTCAATTTAATGTTTGTTTTCAGTTGCAAAATTTGAATTAATAAGCTTAAAGTGCGTATGTGTGCACATGTGTGCATTTCCGGCATTTCACGAGTATTTGCACGTACATATGTTTTATTGAATAATTCATATTTTAGACGATATATAAATACTACAAATAGTTTATACAGTGCATACCTGTCAATTTTAAATTTTAATTCACAAAAACGGATAATTGCATTACGAATTTCTTTATGAAATGAGAAAATATGCCTTAATTTTAACCCAAAAAATTGGATTGTTTGTAATGTAAATAAACATTTTTTTTAAATAAAAAATCTTCAGAGTTACATTAAATATGATAGTTTTATATCTGTTTTAGTTGTTTAAACCTATTATTTTAATTTTTTTTAACCGCTTTATATTGAAAATTTTAATTTAAAATTACTTAGTCGTGATAGCTAAATAAGGGGACCATTGAAAGGGACGTTTTTAAACCTCTTTTGGACACTTTGTTTTTAGTCTAACACCTTGTATTATATCAATAAGATTATGCAGTTTAAAATCTATCAAAAAAAATCGCGATACCCTGGGGTGTAACACAAACTCCTTAACTAGAGCGCTTTTGAAAACTAGCTGATGGACTAATACAAGTAAAGTATCCCTTTAATCGAATAATTTATAATAAGCGCATTAGTATAAACTCGTAACATGTTAGTAATTTTTATTTGAAAAATATGGTAGCCAATTTGTACAGTTTAGTTGGGTATATAACTTGAAGGATAAAAATGGAAAACATCATAGAAAAGAAAGTTCATGATAAAATAGATAATTAGTGAGATGACAAACAAATCCTCTAATAATTCAGTATGCACTTGTGAAAAATAAAGAGATACTTTAAGTGATATAAAGGAATCCAAGTTAAGTTCCAACAAGACTGTGTCCATAGTACACGGATGCCCCACTCGCACTATCATTTTACATGTTCAGTGACCGTGAAATTGGGGTCAATACTTTAATTTGGCATTAAAATTAGAAAGATCATATCATAATAAACATGTGTACTAAGTTTCAAGTTGATTTGACTTAAACATCATCAAAAACTACCTTGACCAAAAACTTTAACCTGAAGCGGGACGAACGGACGCACAGATGAACGAATGGACGAACGAACGGATGAACGAACGGACGCACAGACCAGAAAATATAATGCTCCTCTACTATCGTATGTGGGTCATAAAAAGACAGCACTCAAAAATAATTCTTTAGATGGCATGATGTTTTGAATGTAGCAGGAATTAATAAACTCAATTGCAAAAGAGACGAAATTATTTATTATTGTATAGTTTATCAACTTTACCCTCTGATTAGAACAACACACTGGAGTCAACATTGGTCATGGAGGCATACACATAATAATCATAAGGAGTTACAAAACCATAATCTACCAATATAAGCAGAGAAATTATCCGGATTTTCACTCATATGTGTGAATATTTTGAAAAAGGTCGCTTATCCTATCATTGCTATACTACAGTCTTTAATCCTTGTAGTAATGTCAAAGTCAAAGATTTTACGGTCAGGTAGACAATGTTGATTATCAATCATGTTCCATCGGGATCACTGTCACACATTCAGTAGACTTCGCTTGTTAAAGACAAATAGAGCAGCTGAAGTGGCTTATCAATGCACTGGCATTGTTTTTACTTTTTGGGGCTCCAGAGCTAGAGCTTTAATTTAATATGTATGATAGACCAAATCCACCTCAAAGTCACGCGTCCGTAAAAATATAGAATGCTGACATAAAGAGTATGATGATTTCATGAACATATAAGTATAATTGGCACTGGTCTGAATGATTAAGATTTGTGCAATTCCATACAAAAAAAAGTGAATAAATAATTATAACTAAAACCCAACTGTCAGAGAACAATTGAATATTTCCATCTATTGAAAAATAATAAATCAAAATAATTGGAAGAAGAGCTTCATTTTATTCATTCTTTTCAATGACTTCGTCACGATGCGCCAGAAGTCCGTATTTTAGTGGCACCTATAAGTTTAGCCAAGTACGCTCAAAGTGTTATGTTTGCTGAAGTAATTACTTATAAAAGCAGATGGAAGAAAGAAACAATAAAAAAACTAAAAGATAGCGAGTTGTTCAAGTTATTATCTTTTTCTCAACAAAAACTGTACAGGTAATTACTCGTAAAATTAAATTGGGGACGGCTACAGTGCAGCCGATTAGGTGTCACGATATCTCAGTAGCATGGGTTCGAATCCCGGCGAGGGAAGAACAAACAATTTACGAAAGCAAATTTACAGATCTAACATTGTTGGGTTGATGTTTAGACGAGTTGTATATACATAATGTACACAGCCATGTATCACCATCATTGCTGGTGATCCGATGGATAAATCTGTTGTAGAGTTGTCACTGACTCAGACGTACTTATATATATTTGTTTTACATGCACACGTATAAAAATTGCGGTTTTTATCCACCGCAATCATAGGTTTGAACGTAGTTTTCAATTTAGACACGTTTATATTTTTTCGTTTGGGCTTGTATCATATTTTCCCTCCGGTTTATATGATCCGTTCATCCTATATTGACTCTTAAAATTCAAGAGTCTATCTAAAAATGAGGGTACTTTTTATATGACCTTCCAAATACCGTTCCTTAACATCACTGAAGAGACATTTATTGTCGAAATCCGGATATGGAGTACTAAAAAGATATTGACACCGTATGTTTGTGGCATAACATCGTGGCCACATCATTTTTAAAAAAAGTACCCTCATTTTTAGATAGACTCCTAAATTTTAAGAGTCAATATATACAACTTGTCTAAACATCAACCCAACAGTGTTAGATCTATAAATTTGCTTTTGCAAATTGTTGGTTCTTCCTTCGCCGGGATTGGAACCCATGCTACTGAGATATCGTGACACCAAATCGCCTGCACTGTAGCCGTCCCGCTAGACCACACGACCACCTGGGCTTCATATAAATAAATGAAAAACACTTATGAAACACTCAAACAACCATAACCACTTGAACAACAGGCTACTGGCTAACAAAATTAAGACAGGTCATAACAATGCAGCGGGTGTAAACGTTTAAACCTTAACCGTAACCGAGACAGTAGTGTGTCATTAAAACATAAAACAAATATCAATTGAAATGGCTCAAATCGTTCAAAAAGAAATAAAAAAAACCCCGAAGTTATTAAAACATACATCAAACAAATAAGATTGACCTATGACAGAATATAATTACAATGTATAATACTATTTACAGAGGATGGTGTTCTAGAACTGTTACGCGTTATGGAAGGACGAAAGTTTGCTGTAGATATGACTGGGGTCACTGGTAAGTTATCTTATGTTATAGGGGCATTAGCTACGAGATATACAAAAAAACAAAAAAAAAACAAACAAAAAACCACGATTTGTTTTTTTCAATCATTAATGAAGGTATAGTAGTGAAATACTAATTAGATTCTGGAAACGAGTTCAATTTTGTCAAAATAAGCTGAGAAACATCTCTGATGAATTATTCACTTGCAAATTGAATCAGTATTCATGTGACCTTCAATTAGGGATGGGTTACAAAAATATTCCGTATCACAAATAATATATGATGGTCTTGATGTATAGATTCTGCGTACTGACGTTGTTTATCATTTTTGTTAATATTACTTTTACTGTTTGGATTGTTTTCTGTGATATGCATTTGACGTGGCTCGGTACTTATACATCCCGTCGATGTGTTTGTATTATCTTTCATTTTTGCTGGTGTGTTTTGTGTATGCGACTTTTATTGTTTCTTTGGTTCTTATCATGTGACTCTGTACTTTAAAAAAGATCCCGTCATTATGTTATTCTTCTATTAAATGTCGTTACGTTATAGTTCTATTTTAAATTAGAAAATATGTTGATCGACAAACAACAAAATTATTTTAATCGAGTAAAGGTATTAACCATTTTTGGATTCTTAGAAATTCTACAGTACTTCTGGACAATTTTAAATCTCGGTCTATTTCTGAAACTAGTTCTAACATACTTTTGTTTTTTTAACCCTGAATGCCAACATTTCCCATGTGAAATTATAAAATTGTTTCGAGTGAACATTGAACGACAAGATTTCTTCCTATGTGACGTATACATTTTCTGACGTCAGACACGCGAAGCAATGAATGTGTTTGTAATTTGATAGATGCTTATGTGCTTTTTTGTAAAATTGTTTGTTTTAAGATTGTAAGACAGTGATGACTGCTGTGTCCATATGTTGACCATTTTATTTATTATGTCTGTTTTGTTCACACATCGTTGTAAATATAACGGAATTTGATGAGTCTTTTGTAAAAGTGAGAGGTTTAGCGCTATAAAACCAGGTTTAATCCACCATTTTCTACATTTGAAAATGCCTGTACCAAGTGAGGAATATGACAGTTCTTGTCCATTCGTTTGATGTGTCATTTGGTTGTGCCATGTGATTAGGTACTTTCCGATTGAATTTTCCTCGGAGTACAGAATTTTTGTGATTTTACGTTTTACACATTAATAAGGCGTGTTCAGATATTAAAAGGGGCATAATTTCAATAACAGTACAAACAGGATAAACCATTTAATTTGCGAATTCGATCCCCATTAGTCATTCTTATACACACGGCTGGTAATCTACACACGCAGAACAATTGGTTCTGCAATGAAAATCGTGAGAGGATTTTCCGGTTGTGCTTGGGTGGAGTCATCGCTTCAAAAGGTATGTACATTTCTAAATCGCAATTTTCTAATTCAACTGATCAAAATATTGAAAATCGTAGAATGCTATGCTGTGGTGAATACTTCAACAAAGAGATACTAGTGCATGCATCATTTACTGTTGCACATGGAGTAAAACTACTAAAAAGTCAGTTGCCCCAAGAGAAATTAAAAATTCATTTTTATAAATTAATAGTTTTTTCCTTGATGTATGTTAATAATATAATAAATAAATAATTATTTTATTATAGTGTCACATATTTGATCAGAAATAAATATATATACAACAATTCATAATACAAACAGAGATCAAATATCCAGCCTTAGAATAGACTTATGAGACACTTTAAAACACATCAGACAACTGTACATTTATATAAAAAAATAAAATGAGCATTTCTTTATACAATTCAAAAATAATTACTGGTTTATCACATTAAGTTAACTGCTTTTAAAATATTTACTAGTAAAAGTATCAATTAATATTAGATAGACTATATTAATAAAGAGATTACAGATTAAAAACATAAGCAATGTTTAAAAGGTTTTGCCAAAAACCGGATACACTTCTTTAATAAAAACTAACAAAAAGAAAAAGAACAAAAAAAAAAAAATATTTCTAGGGAGACAAAAATAATTTAAATGTGATGATATAAAATAAATGATCTAGCTAAAAATATCCGTACTTAAAAGTAACAATAATAACAATGATAGTAAAAATACTTTAAAAATATAACTATGAAAAATATATGTTAACATTCAAATAAATTTCTTTCTTCTCTGATAAAAATTAAAAAGTGCGTATGATAATGAGGATTGTATTTCTTTACATTTCATAAGACTGATAAATTGACTGTCAATATCAAGAGTATCAAAGTTTTCTATAAAGTTTTTGGCTCGAGAAAATAAATTATATCTTAAGTCATCATACATAGTGCAGTTCATTAAAAAATGTTTCTTGTTTTTTAAGACGTCATCCGGACAGAATTTACAACTTCTTTCATTAACTGGTATTTGCGGTCGTGCGTATCGGCCTGTCTCGATTGCCAACGGAAGCGATCCACTTCGGAACAGGGTAACAACTCGTTGGACCGATCTCGGCAATATATGTTATGTACGAACTCTGACTTTTAGTTTCATAATTTTTGGTCAATAATTAGAAATGTTTCCCATTAGGTCTCTATGTTAATTTAATTCTTTGAAGTGTTAATTACCTGATGGAGTAAGTATAAGTAGTGTAACGTCCTTCCAACCAAAGCAAAAACAACATACATGTGCTTTTAATGTTAGTTTATTTGTACCATGTGACTTTGTATATTTATATATTAAGATGACCTCTACTGACCATCAACCAAACTTAGATTGCATGTCATGTGATTGTAATAATTGTTCTATTATATATGATAGAAAACTGCAATTTCCATTTTATGTTTAAAAAAATATTAGATATAGTATAAACTAGTAAAATAGTACTTTATAGGCAAAGGATATGAAAATGGATATTGTTTTATATGTTTACCTTCATATGTTAATATGTTAGTGGACATGAGTTATGACAGAATTTACCAACTATAAAAACATTTTTTTATTTTCCCAAATTGTTAACTTCCAAGATGTGCATTTTGCACATTAATAATTAACTGAATGCATGTTAACTTTAGTCTGTTTTTTAATAAACTTTAAGAGCCTTTTTGCATTCTTATACAACTCACCATGCTAAAAGCACGAAAAGCTTGTGTATAGTAGGTTAACTTATACAATGATATAAAATGAATAATCAAAACTATAAAGTGATGATCAGTGGAAATTCTTCTTCATACTTGAACACTGACATTATGAAATATTTATAAAGAAGCAGTCATATTTTTCTGGAATCTTCTTTGATCAAAATTTATTACCCGGGGAAGTAGTCGACAAAATAGCCCTATAAAGTAGAATATATTGGAAAATGTGACAAGTTTTAATTCTTATACAATTCTGTACTATTCAAACTTATATTTCCTTCAAATTTTCTTGATTTCACTGCAGAAAAGTGATTTACATCTGTACGCTGAGCCCGCCCTGGACGAAAAGAACGCAATGGCTGATGAACAGCGTCTTCAGAAAATATGTTTTTTTTGTTATATTTTTTCAAAATATTTTTATAAAACTTTATAAAATCCTAACCTGTAAATCATGATTTAATAGGCATTAAAAATTCACAACAAAAAGTTTTCAAATAAGAAAGTAACGAAGGAAATAAAATCGGAAAAGATGCAAGTCATCTCCGTAAAATGTCAACATTTACCCCCATTAAAAAATAGATGCACTTTTTTGTTCATGCGAGAGACACATAGAAACATATCTTAAATTATCGCCCAGATTCTGTAGTTTCTATATGTGTATTGTCATTGAGTTTCATGAGATGAAATTTTTTTATACCTATTTCGTATGAGGCGCCGTTTTACTATTTAATACTTATTTTCTGATATCAAAAAATGATTTTCTGATATCAGGAATTCGATTTCTTGATATCAAGAAATAAAGCATATTTTCTGATATCAAAAATTCGAATTCCTGATATCAAAAATTCATTTCTTGATATCAGGAAATCGATTTTTTGATATCAGAAATTCGAATTTTTGATATCAGAAAATATAAATTATTTTTTGATATCAAGAAATAGATTTTCTGATATCAAAAAATGATTTTGTGATATCAAAAAATCGAATTTCTGATATCAAAAAATCATTTTCTGATATCAGAAAATAAGAAGTAAATGAATAAATGAAGGCTCCCTGTGCGTCAATTAAAGCATTCAAACTCAGCCATGAGCCCAAACATCAGGGAATATGTGAAATAATGTTTCCGGGTATACCAATTATTATGGGGTCTTACTAAAAAGCGCCCGGGGAAAAGAAAAAACGCCCGGGGGGGGGGGGGGAGAAAAAATGCTCCCGGGGAAAATATATAGAAATTGCGTTGGAATGAGACAACTTTGTGTCGATGAAACATTTGATTTTTTTTTGCAAATTCGGATAATAGACATTTGTAATAAAGCACAAAAACAAGTATGAATGTTTCAATTTAAACAATAATATATGAATACTATTTCGAAAGACAGATAATAATGGATCACAGCTTATGCTGAAGATTTATTATAGGATTAAACACATTTTTTCTAGAGGTTATTGATGTGTAAACCGGGGCGATTAACTCACAAACTGAATAAAAGTCCGACGGACTTTTATGTAAAGTTTGTGAGTAAGAGACCCGGTTTACACATCAATAACCTCTAGAAAAAATGTGTTTAATCCTTATAATTCTTCAGCCAAGCATACACCATTATTAATTTACATTATTTGGTTGACGGGTATACTATATTTACCATCAAAAGCACAATGGCATGTCGTAACTAAGGAGTACGTCGCCATCTTGACTTTCTAAAAACCATAAATGTCCGATAAATGCAACAGAATCTAAAATGAGCACCTACCTCAAAAACTTTATTTTAATAAGATATTATCCGAATTTGAAGCGTACACGTTACGAAATAATCTTTCCCTTGAAAACTTTCATTCGTGTGACGTCGTGTTTTTCCTTGACGTAAATTCGCCAAATCCTTCATGAAATTTAGCGGAATTTTAGTAAAATTTTATTTTTATACATTTTCGAAGCTTTAGGGCATTTATTTTATTTCTTCTTTTTTTTGTTAATTATGCATTAGAATAGAAACAACTGGTATGCAATTGTTTTATAATCTCAATTTGCTGAAAATCCCAGTATCCTAGCAACATGAGCAAGAATGTGTATCGCGCATGAATAGATTACGAATTCAAAGTAGTTTCGGAAACATGGTTTATCGAAGTGTAAACCAAGATAAATATTGTAATTGACCAATCAAAAACGATATCAAAATGATAAATGCCAAAACAACTTAAAATTCACAGATAAATATTAATTTTATAAAGTTAAAAGGGTTGCACATTATTTAAGAACGATAAAAGTGACACGCACATGTATATCAGCATCAGCAAATAAAACAATTATACGTACTATGCATGTTAAAAGCAGGTGTTTGGTAAAAAAAATAATTCTTAGTGACAGGCATGTTGAATCCCTTCCACGATCTTCCAATGTCAATTCAAGTGTGTTTAATAAAATACAAAACTTTGAAAAGTTGTCACCATGCAGTTACGAATATTAGACTCGGGCACTGATTTTTTTTTAATAACGAAACATACGTTTTGATCGAGGACAATATCATTCATGATTTTTCTATTTCCTCTTGTTTATATTTACGGCTTACTTACTTGTAAACAATTTTGAAATCTAAAATGTAAAAGTGCAACAACACTATCTTCACTCTTTAGACAAAACAAGCAATGATTTTTATTTTTTTTTATTCAGGAAAACATTTAATGTTATAAAATATTATTATTTTCTTCTCCCGGGCGCTTTATTTTCGTCCCCGGGTGCTATTTCTTTCTCCGGGCGATACTTGTCATTTTAATTATGGCAAAGGGTTCATTGTTACAAAAACAAAATGCTTATACATTTCAAGTTTTATAGAGATGATTTAGACTTTAAAGTCTCTAGAAAACTTAAAAATATTTGAAACTAAGTACACAATTCGAGTCCGATGAACAACAAGACAATATATTGAAGACATTTGAAATTATTATGAAATATAACACAGCTATTTACTTTTGCGACGAATAATCCCAATCGAAAAAATTAGTCGACCTTAGAATTAACTAAATACTGGAAAATGTTTAACAAAACTTGACTTATCGAAAACAAATAATGATGTGTTCAAGATTTAGATACGATGGCTTGGTGGTATATTCAGGTTCAACTGACGTAATACACGATCTTTTCGCCTTATATATCTAATGCAATGCATGTACCTACCTAAATTGAACATACTAATATTCTCAAAACGAATTGTGCCTTTCTTGACTGTCGTGTAATACAAATTTGAAAGACCAACGCTTTCAAAATAAAGGTATTTTAGAAATGAAAACGTACATCAAGCCTACATAAATTTTTCAATACTTCACAGTAAAGGCTCATATAAAATAAATGTAATTTAAAGGATATATAATTGCATTGCATGTATGTTTCATTTATATGATATGTTTTTTTGAATGGCTAACAGCAATCTCGCGTCCTTCTGAAATTTACTTTCATTACACAATGAAATGTAACATTCGTGATGACCCGAACTCCCACAATAAAGTGCACATGTAAATTAAAGAAAAACTTGACAGAAATTGTGTTTTCATTATCCTAGCTAAAAATGTGATTATAATATCGAATGCTTCGTTTTGTAATTCGTAGGGTTGTAAAAGCTTTGACCGTGCGCACATTTTTAGAAGGAAGGTCTTCCGCACTGCATACACAATGTACTTCGGTCAACGCTTTTATACCCCAATGAATTTATAAAAAGGAGCATTCAATTCTTAAATACAAGGCCATATGCGGATCTAGATGGCCCGGTCAAACATATCATGTCAAGAATTTGGTTGTTTATATTTGGGAATCACTGAAGCATTACTGTAGTGGGCCCTTTTTATGGCAGTCAGTGTGCCCCCTATTTTAAAACGTTCTCGATCCGCCACTGAAGGCGCAGTATAATAGATGCTATAGCAGTCTTTAAAAAAATGTCACGTAAATAGAAGAAATATTTTAAAATACAAGAAATGTTTGTTGCTATTGGCTTTGAACTAGCTGTAAGTAGGTGAGAATGCTTTCCCATCTGTATTTTTCTTCTTCTTGGTATTGTTATACTGTCACGTCCAGTCTGTGTTTTTTTGTTGGCTGTTTTTGTTCGTTGTATCGATCTGATGAATAAAGACCATTTTAACTGATTTTTATATATAAAAAAGAAGATGTGGTATGATTGCCGATGTGACAACTCTCCACAAGAGATCAAATAACTTAGCAATTAACAACTATAGGCCACTGTACAGCCTTCAACAATGAGCAAAGTCCATTCTGCATAGACAGCTATAAAAGGCCCCTAAATGACAATGCAAAACAATTTAAACGAGAAAACTAACGGCCTAATTTATGTTTAAAAAAAATGAACGAAAAACAGATATGTTACACATACACAAACGACAACCACTGAATTACAAGCTCCTGGCTTGGGACAGGCACATACATACAGAATGGTGGTGGTGTTAAATATGTCAGTGGGATCCCAACCCTCCCCTAACCTAGGATAGGGGTGTAACAGTACAACATAAGAACGAACTATAAAAATCCGTTGAAAAAGGCTTAGCTCATCAGATGAATACAAGTACAAATACTACACAGAGTGGACGTGGCCGGATACCTCTATATCCAATATACAAAAAGACAATAATATTCAGTTTGCTTTGAATTTACTGATAACAAAATCAATATTAATACCAATAAAAACATAAATTGTTTGTTCTTACAGTATTATATGACAAAACACCAGTGTCCCAGGTTGCCACAATCTTTAAGTGTCTGTCCCACGTAAGAAGCCTGTAAGGATATATAATTGTCGTTGGTTCGTGTCTGTCATATTTGTTTTTCGTATTTTTCTTGTTATAAATTAGGCCGTTAGCTTTCTTAATAAATCTTTTCATATTTTTCATGCCGGGACATTTTATAGCCCACTTTACGGTATGGGGTTTTTCATTTTTAATAGCCGAACGATTGCCTATAATTTCTTATATCCACTTCATTTCATTTGACTTTGGTAGATAGTTGTCTCAAGGGCAATAATACCACATCTCCTGATTTTTATATACTAAACAGAACTAATTGACTTACTAAATTCGCAACATCATCAACTGGAAAAAAAACCTTAAAAAACGATATTACCAAATACTTGGGCTTAAATTCACAAAAACCTAGTTGAACAATTCTGTTTCAGAGGAAACTAACAATTGGTTATAAAAGAAACTGGAACGTACAATTGCTTTTCAATCAAGAAATACAATTGTTGACTATAAACCTTATAAAAAAAATATGTGAGATACACAATCATACAAAATTTCTTATAACTAATGAATTCAAACTCTGTAATATTCTTTCCTTAAACAAGACCGAAACACTTTACCAAATGTTAGGGCTCATGGGTGAGCTCGGAAGCTTTCATTTATATACAGGGGGCAATCATTGATATTTTTCTTATTTTCTGATATCAAAAAATCATTTCTTGATATCAGGAATTCAAATTTTTGATATCAAAAAATCATTTTCTGATATCAAAAAATGTATTTCTTGATATCAAATAATCGTCAGTATTATTTGATATCAGAAAATCTATTTCTTGATATCAATAAATGGATTTCTTGATATCAAAAAATGATTTTCTGATATCAAAAAATCGAATTATTGATATCAAGAAATAAAGATTATTTTCTGATATCAAGAAATCGAATTTCTGATATCAAAAAATGGATTTCTTGATATCAAAAAATTGAATTCCTGATATCAAGAAATATTTTTTGATATCAATAAATATTTTCTGATATCAGATATTCAATTTTTTGATATCAGAAATTCTATTTTTTGATATCAAGAAATATTTTTTGATATCAGAAAATAAGGAATAAATAGTAAAACGGCGCCTCATAATTTCGCGCATTGAACATGGAACTAGCTATTGTCACATTTTCATTTCATGTCCTCGGCAAAAAAATGCTCTGGAAAACATTTTATAATATTTTTTGTTTATGTTTTGTTCAACGAGGAGATTATTGAGGATATACATATTTGTCCTTTTAATTTTCTCTGCAAATAACGTAATAAGTAGTCTTCAGTCGTAACTAAAAGATGAAAGGTTACTTTTCGGGGCTACCTTCTTTTCCTTACAAAGTTTACTAAATATATCTCAAACGGCGGAAGGTCACTGATTAGAGACGGATCACATTTTGCCCTAAAAGGGTAGAGTCGCATGGTACAAATAAACAAAAATTAAAAGCACATGTATGTTGTTTTGTTTTGGTTATAAGGCCGTTACACTACTTACACTTACTCCATCAGGTAATCAACACTTCAAAAAATAAAATTAACATAGAGACCTAATGGGAAACTTTTTTAATTATTGATCAAAAATTATGAAATTAATAGTCAGAGTTCGTATATATCATATATTAACATACAAATGTTTTAAGAAACATGGTGTCAACAATGTCGTTTTCTTGCTACAAGTAAAAAATAAAATTTCCCTTTTTTTTGTAGTAATAGCACAAAATTGCACGAACTTCCGTTACCAAAATCAAAATGCCATGGAAAGTAAAGTTTAACGGTCCTTCGAAAATAAATAAGTTCATTTTGAAAAACATCTTTAAAACCTATCTTTCCACAATGAATTTCAAATTTCCATCTCATATTTTTTTTTAGACACACACATGTGTTTTTTCATGAACAATCTAATCGAATTTAGGCAACTTTCAACAACTCAAAGCTTGGATATAAAAATATGGTTTCACGTCTCCTTACGCCGAAGTCACACTGTCACGTTTCAAGTGGTACGTTTGACAACGTTTTGAAAGCATAGCAAAACGGGAATATACTGAAAGAAGCGTATCAAAACGTTGTGATCCTTTGTTCAACCGGACCTGCCCCGTATGTTTTAAAAAATCATCAACAAACGTAACGAAAATTGAAACGAAGTAGAACACTCTAGTAAATACGTATCAAAGCTTAGCGGAACGTAACAAAACGTGCTAACTACGTACACGTATCGAAACGTATCAATGCGTGGTGGTAACGTGGGTCTACACGTGAAGTTGCGCACGATATTGGTGTCACTTTGGAACTATGGGTTAGAAGGCGGGTTATTCAAATTCAAACTCTTATCATATACAATAAATAGCCATGTTAAGCATATCATTCGAGAGGAAATAAGCCATAAAAATCAATAAAATAGATGATTTTGTACTTTGTCTATACCAGTGCGGATTCAAATAAGTAATTAGAATGGTTTAAAATTAACAACTGTATTGTATACATAAGGAAGATCGTCAGAAGAGTTTAAATAAAAAAGAGAAAAAATGTCCCAATTAGCTACTCAACCCGTAAAAAAACTTTCTGTCTTCCCTTTCATAAGATATAACGGGCGAAAATGGTTTTAAATAATATCAGAAAAATTATACATGTCCCGAAGAAGCTATCTGAAGTCATCATTATGTAACTGCGGTCTTATTTTAAAAACATCGTCATTTTCCCCGTGTCCAATAATATGTCCCGATGGACAAAATAACACAAAGAAGAATTCAGAGGCTTTTTATCAAACGAAATTCTACTATATCTCAAATTTGTTACACCTGTTAACTGATATGAATGGAAAATACATTTAATTTCCTTTAAAATGATATTATCATTGATATGGTTATATTTATAAACTAGCTGTTCACACAATTTTGATATATTTTGAAATACTAAGGCTTTTCTACCTCCGGCATAGATTACCTGAGCTGTATTTGGCAAAACTTTTAGGAATTTTGGACCTCAATGCTCTTCAACTTCGTACTTTGTTTGGCCTTTTTAACTATTTTAGATTCGAGCGTCACTAATGAGTCCATTGTAGATGAAACGCGCGTCTGGCGTATATACAAAATTTAGTCCTGGTATCTATGATGAGTTTATGATATGTACTTTTGTTTGAGTTGCAGGTAAAAAATCCTAAACGATCTAAGATGTCCAATGAAATGTCCACGTAACCGTAATTTGACGTTCGCATTATAATAACGTTAAACTGTATACGACTTTTCTTGCATATTTGGCATAACATAATTTCATGAAATGGTCTGATCTATACAAAATAAAGTTCCCGTTAAATATACATTAAAAGAGGGACGAAAGATACCAAAGGGACAGTCAAACTCATAAATCTAAAACAAACTGACAACGCCATGGCTAAAAATGAAAAAGACAAACAGAAAAACAATAGTACACATGACACAACATAGAAAACTAAAGAATAAACAACACGAACCCCACCAAAAACTAGGGGTGATCTCAGGTGCTCCGGAAGGGTAAGCAGATCCTGCTCCACATGCGGCACCCGTCGTGTTGCTTATGTGATTACAAATCCGGTAAATAGTCTAATTCGGTAGGTCAAATTCATGAAAGGGAAGGGGAAGTTACGACGTGAGGAACATATCCGATATCATTTGTGAAATGGTTATTCCATAACGGTCAACCAACTCGTGATGGCGTCCGTAAAATTTACGAAGGGATGATTTCAACTTCACCATTTGGAACTCTTGATTTAATAGCTTCCTTGTGAGCAGTAACCCTCTATCAAGAAAATCATGATAGGAAATGCAAGCACGGGAATATCGTATCAATTGAGAGATATATACCCCGTATGCAGGTGCTGCTGGAATGTTGCTACTTAGAAATGGAAAGTTCACAATTGGAAAGCTGAAATCATCTCTTTTGTCGTAAAGTTTTGTCTTCAACCGACCCTCATTGTCAATTTCTAGATGTAAGTCAAGATATGAAGCTGACTTAACTGTATCTGTAGTATCCTTTATCTCCAATTCGATGGGATAGATGCGTTCCACATAGTCACCAAATTTTGAATTGTTTAGTGAAAGAACGTCATCTATATAGCGGAAAGTAGAGTTAAAGGATATTGCTAACTTCTTATCTTTCTTCCTAAGAAGTTCCTGCATGAAGTCAGCCTCATAATAATAAAGAAACAAGTCAGCAAGTAGAGGGGCACAGTTTGTTCCCATTGGTATGCCGACAGTCTGTTGAAAAACACGTCCTCCGAACGTAACAAATATGTTGTCAATCAAGAAATCAAGCATCTTGATAATATCGGTTTCAGAGAATTTTTTGTTTGAATCAGAGTGATTCTTTACAAAGTAGGATTTATCCCTCCCTAAGACAAGATACTTGTATCTACGTTGGCCATTCTTTTTTATGAAGCAAAGTAATACCAACTCTTTTAATTTGTCTTTAAGTTTGGAATGTAAAATATAGATCGGCATTGTTTCCAGGATATTAGATGTCGAAATATTTAACTCGGAAACTTCATAAAGACAAGGCCCGGAAAGAGATAACTTACTAATGACCACACTTCCACTTTATAAAAGCAAGATACATTGAAAACGAAAATGCGATCAAAAGTGAGATCTGAATTATTCTCCTCGGCCAGATAATATCTGTAATTTCAAGCGTTGCTATTAAAAGATTCGAAGCAATAAACATGAATGAAAATTCTCACAAAAATCTTATGAGAACAAGTACTCCTTAATCGTGAACATTTCAGTAAAACGTACAATTTTTTTGTCGCATCGACTCATTTAACAAAAAGTTTTATCAAAGAAATACTCGTATGTCCTGAACATTTCAGTATAGGTAACGATCTTTTTTTTCTACTGTGAGAAGAACAATCCCTAGTCATCTACCTGGCAATATGTGTATGAAAAATAAAGTTATTACATTTAGAAGTAGTGTGGCAGAATGAAGTTTATTTTCTCGAATCTCATTGTTACAAATTTCCTGTTTACAAAACTTTGAATTTTTCGAAAAACTAAGGATTTTCTTACCCCAGGCATAGATTACCTTAACCGTATTTGGCACAACTATTTGGAGTTTTGGATCCTCACTGCTCTTCATCTTTGAACTTGTTTGGCTTTACAAATATTTTGATATGAGCGTCACTGATGAGTCT